>NC_052507.1:21290874-21594374 GCF_014356525.2 Nilaparvata lugens
GACTTAAAATTGGCCGTCTAAATAATTAGGTAGCCTATGGTATTTATTCAGTTCTAAAACAATCGCAATTATTGAAAATGTAGTATATCACTTGGATACATTTTTGAGATAAAATTTTCGTGTTCATTGAAAAATGTTCGAATATAGCATATCAACCATATTTGAAAACACCAATACACACTAGACACAGTGTGAGGGTGATTAGGAGCTTGTTTCCATTGGAACAGGTTTTTTTGATTTTTTGTTGGAAACTTTGACGGGCTGGGACTGGGGCTGGGGCTGGGGCTGGGGCTGTTGTTCATCGTCACTCTCACTGTCCGTATCTCCTCCAGGGTGGATGGGCACCTTCCTTTGCGGCTCAATTGAGCTGTGAGTGCCCGGCTTCTGCCACGTCTTTTGAGCATCCTAATCAAAATTAGGAAATCAATTACTATTTGAAAACATATCATTCATCAATAATCAGTTAATAATACAACATTTTTAAATATTATAGTCTATAGATTGGGAGAAAACTACTATGTATAACTTATACAATTCGAGTGACCACTACAATCATGACGTTTTGAAAGAGCAAAATCCCTTTATGAATGACACTGAATTTTTATTATGTTTCTGTTACAATAAAATCCGATTTACAAATACAATTGAAAATAGTATCAATATTGTTCATTGATAGGTGACACTGAATCTATTTATTTGTTCAATTAATTTAATTCATCTATAGAATTTAAACAACTTTGATAAATCGTGTTGACGAATTTTATAAATATGTATGTTAAGGAATAGTAAGTTTCTCTATAATGTTGTCTGGAACTGGCAAGACAAGAGATTGCAAGCCAACATTTCTGTGAATCATACAGGCTGGGTGAAAAGTCCGAGAACGGCTTAATATCTCATACACAAATGTTATTTGACAGTGGGTGTAATTGGGGATCCTACTCAAATTGAAAGTACTACTTTACTGTGAAAATCTGGTCCTCCATCTTGGATCCGCCATATTGAATGCAACTCTATTTTTTTAAATAGGAAGGTGGTCATGCGATACATGATTTCGATACGAAATTTCAAGAAAAAAAATGACGAAAACCGCATATTGATATCTCGAACCGTTTAGAAGATATTCACATTATTAATCAATACTATTCAAAGCAGAGAGGAGAGAAAAAAGTCCGAGAACGGCTTCATATCTCATACACAAAGGTAATTTAATGGTGGGTGTGATCGGGAATCCTACTCAAATTGTAAATACTACTTTACTATGACTTCAAAAATTTGGTCCGCCATCTTGGATCCGCCATATTAAATGCAACTTTGTTTTTTTAAATAGGTAGGTGGTCATGCGATACATGATTTCGATACAAAATTTCAAGGAAAAATTAATGATGGAAACCGCATATCGATATCTCAAACCGTTCAGAAGATATTCACATTATTAATCAATATCATGCATATCAGAAATGAAATAGATAAGTGGTATTGATTAATAATGTGAATATCTTCTGAACGGTTTGATATATCGATGTGCGGTTTTCACCATTATTGTTTTCTTGAAATTTCGTATCGAAATCATGTATCGCATGACAACCTTCCAATTCAAAAAAAAACAAAGTTGCATTCAATATGGCGGATCCAAGATAGCGGACCAAATTTTTGAAGTCATAGTAAAGTAGTATTTTCAATTTGAGTAGGATCCCCAATCACACCCACCATCAAATTACCTTTGTGTATAAGATACTAAGCCGTTCTCGGACTTTTCACCCACTCTGTATATGAAGACAATCAAGCCATGAGAAAAAATTAATTTCTCTCATGAAATGAAAATAAATGAATGGAATGAGTCAGGTCTGGTGCCAGTGCCAGAGTGTTCAGGTTGCACTTGAATTTTTCAGAATCTTTCCCGTGGCTCAACGATTGTTTTAAGCAGCGGGGATCGGCGGCTTTCAACGAGTCCACCCGAAATACTTATGGAATTTTAGGTATTATTCTCTTCGATTATTCTACCACATTCTGGACATTGATCAACTTATTTACTTCTTCCCAAATTCTATAAGAGGCTAGCATGCAACCCGTGTTTTGTACAGGGGAGAATTTGATGTTGTAAAATGAAATCTCCTCATGTCCAAAATACATAAAAATATAGATTAATCATTCATTATTGTTCAAAATTGAGTGGATAATCTCCATAAGAGTTGAAAATTCCCAGCAAAAAAGTCAGTTTGATAGGACTCGAACCAGCTAACTTCGATTCATCAACCACGCTCGCTACCAAACTAAGCTACGGAGTCACATGGAGGAAGCCCTGTTTGGTTGGGCTCTTATAGTTACGTAAACTTTGAATCACAAATTAAAAAAGATAGTTTTTATTGTTAAATTTTAATTTATTAAAAGCAATAAAAATAAGCCTATGTCCATCCTCGGTAAATTAAGAATCGTTATACAAAATTTCAGGTTTATGTAGTTCAGAAGTGATGATGTGTCATCCGTGTAAGTCCTATCCCGTACATGTAGCCTAAAAGACGATTCTTTACTTTTTTATAAAAGAGATTATTATTTTTCAAGAGAGATCACTTCAAATGACATACAACTTGTTATGAAAGTACTCACGTGAAAAGCAGCCTTCATGTTCTGCACTCGCTGTATGTAGAAGTCGAATACGAATTTGGCCATGTGCTGCATGTCGTGCATGATGAGGGGGGGCTTGGGAGGGGTGGCCATGTGCTGGCGGGAGGAGGGGAACGTCTCCCAGGGACACAGGTGCAGATGCGCCGCTCTACTCATCAACTGCAATCATACCAATCACTTTCAATAAACACACATAGTTGCTACATTTATTATTTGACCCATTTTACATAAAATTACTTGCTGAAAAGTTAATCGTAGTTAACTAGAAAGCAATATTGGAAAAACCCTGAATTTTGACATAGTATAAAGTAATTCCCTCCAGCGGTCCGTTAGTTACATCTTACGTGCTGGATTGTATTTTTCTCAATAAGTAATATTAAATTTGGTTTGTGATTCGTTACTATGCAGTTCTTTATATTATTATAAACTTGTTTATTTGTTTTTGATATGCATTTGTTTTACATTTTCTTGTATTAAGCTTATTGAGAATAAAACTTCATTCATTCATTTTTTTATCAAGAAAACTATTGGTTTTATTGGGAAATGAATATAGCTAATATTTTAGACCATAACGTAAAAAATCGAATGACATATAATAAAACTTCTTCCGATGAATGATTGAATTGAAAATTTCTTTATTCATCAAAATGCACAAAATACATCTGAACAGTGTCAAATTACAAAAAGAATTATTAATATCGTCACAAAATCATCCTTTACACATACAGAAGTCAAAAATTCTGATAAAAAACAAGATTCTAAAATCTTACAGTCAAATTGACATACTCCTGCAAAGAGTATAGAGATAGTCCCACCAAATATTCCTTCAATTTTTTTGTAGGTATTCAACCTCCTCTATTTCTTTCAACTCTCTAGGAAGTATATTGAAAAATTTTCTCCCCATAAAAAGTGTTTTTTTTTCTTAAAGAAATCCAATCTATGCCTCTCCTCGATCCTTCCAAATCTGGTGTTGTAGCCATGTGTTTCGTTTCTTGATCCTGTTGACGAGCATTTTTTAAAGTACATGACTACGTCAAAAATATATTGCCCATAGATTGTTAAGATTCCAAATTGTGGAAAAACGAGTTTTACTGAGTCTAATCTTTTTAACTTCATTATTATTCTGAGATCTCTTTTTTGTTGTAATAGTATCTTATCAAGGTTACTCTTGGTTGTACTTCCATAGATAGCAAGTCCGTATGCCAGATGAGAATGTATTAAAGAGTGGTACAGGGATTTCATTGTCTGTATACTGCAGATATCTGTCAATTGCCGCAAAGCAAAAAGGCCGGGGGATATCTTTTTTACAACCTGAGAAACATGTTTATCCCATGATAAGCTGCTATCAATATCAAGGCCTAAGAATTTTGTGCCATCCACTAGTTCTAAGGTTTCGCCATTTATTTCAACATTTGGGGACCAATGATTAATTCTTTGCCTTGTAGAAAAAGGAACTACAATAGACTTGCTGGCGTTTAAAAGAAGATTCCTATTATTTAGAAATTTATTAATGGAATATAAGCCAACAGCGGATGCTGCTTCAATCTCTTCAATGGATTCACCCGAGAAGATGATGTTTGCATCATCAGCATAGAGACAAACAGCAGCTTTCTCCTGGACTGATTACAGTGATAATATTGGTTTTCTGAATTTTTCATGTTTAAGTGGGCTGGGGGAAATTTCTTGAGACTTTTGAAAGTGTGACCCTTTGGGAGGATCATGATACCTCCCTCGCGTTCGCTACCTTTCAGCCTGCCGCTCTGCTCTGCTCCCCACGCCACGCATCAACCAAATGAGTGGTTGACCCACCCGCCACTAGGGTGCGCCTCAGTCGCCGCCACCCGTTCCTGCGTTTCTATTGGCCGAGCACCGCCGGCCAATAGCAGCGCAGGTGAACTCGGGGACTGTGAATAAAAGGGGGCTACTCAGCTACCCTCGATAGCACTTGCTCACTAGCAGCCTTCCACTGAAGAGCCAGAAGAGACCACCAGCCGAGACCACTACCAGAGACCACTACCAGCCGAGACCACTACCGAGACCAGGAGCAGAGCAGCGAGCAGGCCAATGAGGGAACCACGGCGAGACTAACCGCAACCTGAGGTGTCTTCCTTGTCTACTACCCAGCCGATGCCTAGGAGGAACCGAGCCGGCCGCCGAATCCAGAAGAGGAGGGCCCTACGTCGGCTTCGCCAGGTGGAGGAGAGGCTGAGGCTGTACACCGCCGCGCCAGCTGCGCCCCAAGACTTAGCGCCCCAGCCTAACAACTGGCGCGCGGTTCTGGATGCGCGGGTTGGGTGCCGAACCGACATTGGAGTGTTTGCAGCAGAAGCCTACGACCCTGCCTGCCCGGGGTTTGACCGATGGCCCCTTCTAAACGAGGAAGTGGTCGAGGAGGTCCTCCCGGCGGAGATTCGGCACGACCTCTGGCTAGTAGATCACCCGGTCAGCCCTCTCCGTAGCCCGGGTAAACCAGAGTGGAGACTGCGAACCATTGACTTGAGCCCCTGCCGGCCTGCTCTCGCACCAGACGGACCTGCCCGGGACCCTCGCGCGGCGTGGTATCGCGCCAGTCGACGACTACTAAACATCTAGCCTGCCTTGGTCCCTTTTAGGGCCACCAGCAACAGTCTTGGTCCCTTTTCAGGGCCACCAGCAACAAACTTGGGCCTTTTTCAGGGCCACCAAAAGCCATTTTTTCAGACAGTGGTAACAAACCCCTCGCTCGACACGACTGACTAGCCCAAATGATGAACGAGCCACACCTTCCGCCATATCAATTATTGGCGCCTGCCAACGTGGGGCCACTCACTGTATGGAGATACAGTAACCCATTACCACTGTCAAAACTTTTTTTTCAAACAAAATGTCAACCTAAATTTTCAACTAAATGTATGTCTTAAATTTTTCATCTAAATGTATGTCTTGAATTTTTCACACAAAAAATTCAAACTTATTTTCTTTCAACAAAATGTGTCTCTGAATCTTTCAATTCAGAATACCTGTCTGGGAACAGGCAATTTCCCAGTGGCGCCCATAACACCTGAACATGGTAGCGACTAGAACCGGAGCCGGAGACAGTGGAGATACGACCACCGAAGATTCGATGCAGTCAACCAGCCAGCATACATTCGCCGGCTGGCCTGCACAGACCACCGGTCAAACCGACAGCAGCACGACGCAGCCGCCCGCTTCCACCAGCGAAACCGGGGCAATGCAGCCACCCGCCTTCACCAGCGAGCCTGCTCGACCAACCACCCTGCAACCCAGCGCGCTGACCGTCAACCTGCCTGCTCCACCGTCAACCTCTAGTCACGCCACTACCGCAACCAGCAACATGGCCAACTTACCGGCTCCAGCCGTCAGCTACACCGGCAACCTCAGCCAGCTGACCAGCATAGCGACCCTGCTACCGTTCTTCCGCGGCAAGCTCCATGAAGACCCCATCACCTTCATGCGACAGTGCACCGAGCTGCTACAGGGTCACCACATTCCCAGCTATACCTGGGTCATGTTTCTAAAAGCGCAACTACAAGACGACGCCGCCGCCTGGTGGAGAGACTACGGAGAATTCGTCACCACCTGGGAACAGTTCCGTGACCAACTTCAGGCCCGTTTCTCGAGAGCCCATAGAATCGCAGCCGCTCACACGGAATTTTATGGCACCACCCACAAACCGAACCAGCCAGTGGAGCGATTCATCCGTCAGAAGCTCCAACTACAGCAGCGCTTAGGAACCAACCTGGCTGAAGACGAGGTGATTGCCCTGCTCATCGGTCAGCTGAGTTCCGAGCTTCGCACCCTAGTTCGAGCTGCTCGTCCCACGAACTATGAAGAGCTGATCATGATCGCCAACGACCTGGAAACCGACCTCAACAGTCGACCAAAATATAAGCCGCTTCAACCTACGGCACCCGCAGGGCCACCCCATCGAGAGCCGCCGCCGAGGTTCAACTACAACCAGCTTCCTCAGTGTCATTACTGCCCAGCCAAGCATTTTCATCGCGACTGCCCAGAACTCGCGAAGAAACGGCAGGGAAACGGCGATACTGGAGAGACTCGGACTCCACCCCTCCAGCACGGAAAGTAGGAGTCCACTACACTAACGATGAGGTGCAAGACCCGCAGCGCCGGCCTCGCAGGTCACCACCCCAACTACAAGCGATAACCGTCACCGAACCGGCCAGCCAGTCATTCCTTGGTCACGCCACCGTGGATCCTGCCAGCGTCACCAAGCCTCCTTCCAACGTCACCGAAGACCCCTCGCTCTTCTCGGCTGACGGAGACTCTCCACGGTACCTAGCAGCCGCACCTCCACGGGCTATCAAGAATGACCCAGTACCAGTCGTCACCTGGGTCACCATCTCACAACAGCAACCGCAAATAGAAACTGCAAATTATCGAGTCCGAAGTTGCCGCCCTCAAGGAACGCAACCTGGTAGAAGCCAGTGATTCGCCTTACAACTCTCCAATCGTCGTTGTCCCCAAGAAGGACGGCACATCACGGTTCTGCATCGATTACCGATGGCTGAATTCCATCACCGTTCCAGCCACGGCACCGCAGATGACCCTACAGGACGTCATTCGAAGCCTGGAACTTCAAAAATATTCAGCTCACTCGACCTATGGATGGGATACTGGCAGGTACCACTCGCACCCCAGTCTCGACCTTACACGGCCTTCACCACTCCCTACGGCGAAAAGCTACAATTTAAGGTCATGCCTTTCGGCCTACGAAATGCACCCAGCTGCTTCCAATCCATGATGAACAAGGTACTGAGTGGATACGTCGACAAGTTCTGCTACGCTTATCTCGACGACATCATTGTGTACTCGGATACCTGGGAAGAACACTTACTCCACTTAGCCAAAGTGTTTGAACGGTTAAATCTATACAATCTCTCTGTCTCAGCAGCAAAATGCCAGATCAGCCGCAAGCAACTTGAATACCTTGGTCACATAATCACCTCCGAGGGCAACCAAGCAAAACCGCAGGCTATCCTTGCTGTGACTTCTGTCCAACCACCCACCACCAGAAAGAAACTGCGAGAATTTCTCGGAGTAGTCGGCTGGCTACGAGAATTTTTACCCAACGCCGCTGACGTTTGTGCACCTCTGTCTGAGCTACTTAGCACGAAGATGCGATGGAAATGGTCACCAACAGAAGAGACAGCTTTCCGCCGCCTACAAGCATTGACCGCCAACATCCAACCACTCTGTCGACCAGATTTCTCCAAGACCTTCATCCTACAGACAGACGCCAGCAAGGTCGGTATAGGGGCTGTCCTATACCAAGAAATCAACAATGACCATAAGGTGATCGCACGCCAGTGCCAAGCTGAACCACATGGAACAACAGTATCACAGTAACGAACAAGAGTGCCTTGCGGTTGTCTGGGCAATAAAGCGATATCGCCCTTACCTGGAAGGCAGGCCATTCATACTCCGTACCGACAATAAGGTGATTACCTGGTTACAAACTGCAAAGGACAGCCGCGCCAAACTCACTCGATGGGCCCTGCTCCTACAAGAATTTGACTTCACCCTAGAACACTGCCCGGGTAAAGAGAATCAGTTCGCCGACGCACTGTCACGGCAACCCGACAACGAAAAAGTTGAGGAGACCAGTCAACAACTAGAACGAACCATGCCTCCCGACATCCTGCCAGTCACCAGTGAACCCGCTACGCTAGCAAGCATCGCAACCGAAACTGAACTGTTAGAAGAGATTCGGAAAGCACAGGCCACAGACGACCAGATCAACGCGCAGGTGCAACGATGGATGGAGATCGAACCCCGACCATTGGAGGATCAACCGGGAACTGATCAAGTATTCCTCACCAGTTACCGCCTACACAACCGACTCTGGGAGAAGAAGACACGCGACGGTTGGCGAATAGTCATACCGCCCAACTTTTGCACCCGGCTACTGTTCCGCTATCACGATGATAATCTAATGGGACATCCAGGCTACGCCGAAACCTACCGAAACATCGCTACATACTACACTTGGCCCCGTATGAAGGCGCAGATAACCGCGTATGTACAAAATTGCCTGCTGTGTAGCTGCTCAAAAGCGTACAACCAGAATCACGAACCTACGCAACGACCGCGATGGTCTACTAGACCATGGGAAACCGTATGTCTAGATCTGATGGGCCCCTACCCACTCTCCAAGCGAAGAAATCGATTCATATTGGTCATCACTGATTCTTTCTCCAGGTGGATAGAAGCCTACCCGCTGCCTCACGGTGACGCCAACACGATTGGCCGCACGATGGATACGCACCTGTTTCCCAGATGGGGATACCCAAAAATCCTACTCTCCGACAATGGCACTCAGTTTACGGGGAAACTATGGAACGAACTCTGCCTCAAATGGGGAGTCTTACACTACACCACGCCAATTTATCACCCCCGAGCCAACCCTACCGAGAGAAGGAACCAGGAACTCAAGAAGGGACTACGGATCCGCCTACAAGAACAACACCAAGAATGGGAGAACCAACTACCATCCATGCTATTCACCCTGCGAAATCGACAGAACACGGCAACAAGATACAGCCCCAGTCAAATCCTGTTTGGCCAAACCCTTCCACGGCCAGGGGAATGGAGCCACACAAAAGACCATATTAACCAGCGTTTACACACGCTAACCGCAATCCAACGGGAAGCCGTGTTGAACCAAGAAAATTATCTCAATAGGAAGGGAGACCCGATAGCCGAGACACAGCCTCGTTACCAGATCGGCGACCAGGTGCTCACACGGAATCATCAACTCTCAAACAAGGCTCAGAAATTCCACGCGGGCCTAGCACCCAGATGGAAGGGACCATATACGGTCGCCCACAACCAAGGAGCTGTCTACTGGATCACCTGTGACAACGAGACCATCAAGGTGTACGAGACTCAACTACGCCCGGCTCCAACCACCGACCAGCAACATCTCTTGGAATAACAACCCACCTGTTGGGGGAGACCCTTCTGGTCTTATTTCTGTAATTATTGACCACAACCCACCTGTTGGGGGAGACCCTTCTGGTCTCACTTCTGTAAAATTATCGCCCAATGGCACTTTTGTATATTTTGTAAACATTGTATCTTGTTTTTTGCAATCAATAAATTCTCGCCGTGGCTACCTCAAACGGGGGGGGGGGAATTGATACCTCCCTCGCGTTCGCTACCTTTCAGCCTGCCGCTCTGCTCTGCTCCCCACGCCACGCATCAACCAAATGAGTGGTTGACCCACCCGCCACCAGGGTGCGCCTCAGTCGTCGCCACCCGTTCCTGCGTTTCTATTGGCCGAGCACCGCCGGCCAATAGCAGCGCAGGTGAACTCGGGGACTGTGAATAAAAGGGGGCTACTCAGCTACCCTCAATAGCACTTGCTCACTAGCAGCCTTCCACTGAAGAGCCAGAAGAGACCACCAGCCGAGACCACTACCAGAGACCACTACCAGCCGAGACCACTACCGAGACCAGGAGCAGAGCAGCGAGCAGGCCAATGAGGGAACCACGGCGAGACTAACCGCAACCTGAGGTGTCTTCCTTGTCTACTACCCAGCCGATGCCTAGGAGGAACCGAGCCGGCCGCCGAATCCAGAAGAGGGGCCCTACGTCGGCTTCGCCAGGTGGAGGAGAGGCTGAGGCTGTACACCGCCGCGCCAGCTGCGCCCCAAGACTTAGCGCCCCAGCCTAACAACTGGCGCGCAGTTCTGGATGCGCGGGTTGGGTGCCGAACCGACATCGGAGTGTGTGCAGCGGAAGCCTACGACCCTGCCTGCCCGGGGTTTGACCAAAGGCCCCTTCTAAACGAGGATTGGTCGAGGTGGTCCTCCCGGCGGAGATTCGGCACGACCTCTGGCTAGTAGATCACCCGGTCAGCCCTCTCCGTAGCCCGGGTAAACCAGAGTGGAGACTGCGAACCAGAGTGGAGACTGCGAACCATTGACTTGAGCCCCTGCCGGCCTGCTCTCGCACCAGACGGACCTGCCGGGACCCTCGCGCGGCGTGGTATCGCGCCAGTCGACGACTACTGAACATCTAGCCTGCCTTGGTCCCTTTTAGGGCCACCAATGATTAATTCTTTGCCTTGTAGAAAAAGGAACTACAATAGACTTGCTGGCGTTTAAAAGAAGATTCCTATTATTTAGAAATTTATTAATGGAATATAAGCCAACAGCGGATGCTGCTTCAATCTCTTCAATGGATTCACCCGAGAAGATGATGTTTGCATCATCAGCATAGAGACAAACAGCAGCTTTCCCCTGGACTGATTACAGTGTTAATATTGGTTTTCTGAATTTTTCATGTTTAAGTGGGCTGGGGGAAATTTCTACAGGGAAATTTCTTGAGACTTTTGAAAGTGTGACCCTTTGGGAGGATCATATAATAGAACTTCTTCCGATGAATGATTAGAGTGATAATATTGATTTTCTGCATTTTTGATGTTTAAGTGGGCTGGGGGAAATTTCTTGAGACTTTTCACAGTGTGACCCTTTGGGAGGGTCATATAATAGAACTTCTTCCGATGATTGATTACAGTGATAATATTGATTTCCCGTGATTACCTGCATTTTTCTTGTTTAAGTAGACTGGGGGGGGGGTTTAAGCTCCAGGCGGATTTCTTGAGACTTCTGACAGAGTGACCCTTTGGGAGGGTTCTATCATTGGTGAGAAATTCAGCTTTTATCTCATTTTCGGGCTGAAACTGCTTATCCTAGCAGCTCAACTGTGAGTGAACAGTTTACTTATACTGAAGTTGAATTCACACATTTCAGTATCAGAATCAGTGACTGGTAGAGTGAAAATATAACTGCTATGCGTTCTAATGAGGCTAATCCAATTCAGCCCGGCCGAGCAAATAAGAATAGTCCAACTAGAAGGTCTGGGAATATTATTCTCACTGTAGACCTACCAGTCTACACATTCACTCATACTGATAAGTGACAATTCGCCCTAAATGACATGTATACTTAGAAATTGACATAATTATTTAGTTTCCTAAATTAAAAGTAAAAATTGTTTATTATTATTCTTTTTAGAGACCACATGTAAATTAGGACTGTGTAAAGTTTACAGTGATAGTCATGATCTTCGTAAAAGTATTGCAATTACATTAATTTTAATAAATAAATAATTATGTATCTTGAATCAATACATGAATTAAGAATTATATTTGATTAGATACTCTATGAGGAAAGCCTTTCATTGTTCATCATTCTCATTTCAATTCTTCGAAGTGATACCTCCACCTTACAATACCATATATAATGATAGGTACCACCTTATACAGAGTGCGATAGCGAAACTTCCTTTTTTCAAGAGTAAATAAAACTTTTTGTATGGATCAGAAAGTTTATATTCATTTTTTGTAATGTAGACACATGTATAAAGTTTTGTTTCAATTACATTTGAATATCAAATCAGATAGGTGACGTCCCCCCATTCTCCATACATTGAGTAAACCGATTTGTGGCGATTGTCACGGCTCCTGTCAGCATTGCACGTGTTATGTTAGCCATTTCTTTCCTGATATTGGTCTTTAAATCTTGTATGGCCTCTGGACGGTTGACATAAACAAGGGATTTCAATAACCCCCATATGAAGAAAACACAAGGGTTGAAATCCGGAGATCGGGCTGGCCACTCTAAATTCAATTCAATTCAATTCAATTCAATTCAATTCAATTCAATTTATTAATGTCAACAAAAAATTAATATACAATTCATACTTACAAACATAAAATACAAATTCTTTATAAAATAATGAATATTTACATGAAATATCATATTCTAAATAATATTGTTGCATCCCTCTTTAAGCAAAGCTTGTGATGAGGGATGGTGTATCTCTAGAATGTTGGATAGCATAAGATACTAATATACATCGTAATATTAATAACATAATTAGATTTTATAATTTTACATTACTATATCAAGAAAAAAGAAAATTCCATTCTCTTATGCTATTTTCATACAAATGTTGCTCTTGTAATCAGTATAGGCCTAATTGAGATTCAACTATATGTTCTACATCAAAGATAAAGATCACCAATATTTAAAAATAAAACAACAAATTCTCTTCTGCTCTGTTATACTAAGTAAGATATGTATTTTAAGAATAGAATTGGGATTTACAAACAGATTTGAGAAATAAATCAAAATTAGTCTTCATTTTGTCTCCCTAATAAGTAGTGTCGAAGATACTGTCTAAAAGTTTTAAAAGTGAAAGAATAATAACAAATTGGTATACATTGGGATGCTCCAGAAATTTCAAGCAACAGACGGTTTAAAAGTCTAGGACCATAATACGCTGCATGAGCACTGGCAGCCGCTGTTCTACAAGGTGGTTCTAGCAAAAATCTCTCAGATTGTCTACGAGTAACATAGCCGCCATGAGGGGCTATAGGGAATCTATTGGGCCACGAATAGACAAAACTAGCTAGGTCAAGATCATACAAGTGCTCAATACTGAGAACATTAAATTCTTTATACAGCAAATTTGTTGGATATCTAACCGGTTTTTTCAAGCATATTTTAATAATTTTCTTATACAATACTATAAGAGGCTTAAGAACAGTAACACCACAGCCACCCCAGCCAATTATACCATATCGCACAACTGACTGCACAAGCGCAAAGAAAACCATTTTAATTTGCTCAACTGTAAAAATATCTTTCCTAAATCGTTCCTAAAGGAGATGAGGCATCCTAATTGAGATGAGGCGTCCTGGAAAATGTTCTCTCAATTGAAGTCACGTTCAGAAAGTACCTGCACAATTGCCATCTTGAATAGATGCAAATGAAGATCACCATGAAGAATTCGTCTCACAGAACAATCAGAAAGTGCAAGAGCAGACACATGAATACGCGCCAAACTCTGTGGTGATCGCAACGTTGAAACTCTCACTGCCTCAATGTTCTCAGGTGGCCTAATGGGCAGAGGCACTTCAGTTCTTCGTCTCGTAGCACTTGCAGTTTGTCTGAACGTAGTGACACATGTAACAATTGGTTTCCGGTCCCAAACAGTAGCCAAAGTGCCTAAATTAAAGCGATTTCGAAATGCGTTGTGATTACAGAATATCCGCTGGAAAAATAAGTCTCAACGGCAAATGCCGTTAATCATTATTTCAATGCATGATGGCGACTGATCATGGCGGGAAGAAAACTTTATAGTCTGATCTCTCTAACGAGACCAATTTTTCTCTAATACGACATCAGCTGAATGAATGGAAGTTTTGCTGCCGCACCCGGTACTCCTTTCACCGTAATTCGAGCCTATTCAACAGCTAACTAACCTACAGAGAAAACTAATAGTGAACTCTATTGGACTGCTTATTTAAATTTTTTATGAAAATCAGAATAAAAATATCATGTTGACACGCATTTACTTATGATTTGGAATAATTTGTTGCATCTAGGAACTGAAGTCGAATGACAATAGTCAACAGTGAACTCTACTAGACTGCTTAGGCTATTTCAATTTTGTTCAAGAAAATCAAAATATCATGTTGACACTGATACAAATGGTTCCGAATAGTTAGTTGCATCTAGGAACTAAAGTGGGACGTTTTTCTGAGGGAGAAAAAGCACTCTACTCCCCCGATGCACACAAAACGTATTAAGTAAGCTAGTCCCGCGTTGGACAAAAAACGTTTTTAGTTTCAAGGAAGAGTGAGACACAATTATTTAAACACAAAAAACATCAAAGGGAAACCACAATTTAACGACTATTTGAAACTCAACTATTAGAATAGTTATTTGAGAAGGTTGTTGATCAATGACTACTGTACCTGATTGATGGCCGGTGTCAGTTCGAAGCAGTTCTTGAAGAGAGAGGCGCGGGCGAAAATGTAGAGACCGAGCCTGGCTCGAGACATGGCGACGACCAAGCGACGCACGTCGCGTAAATGACCGACTGCCTTGGTACGCACTAGCGACAAAAGGATGTAGTCGTTCTGCTGACCTTGGTACTTGTCAACTGTTGTAACCTAAACACAACACATTCAAACAATACTCATTCACTTCATTCTAAAAGAAACCTGTAATTGTAAAGCTTTCTGAAAACCATCCATAACAGTTTCTATATACAGAGTGCCTCACGAAAGGTGTAACAGCCGGAGAACATAGATTCAATGTGAAATTTGAAACAATAGTAAAATTTTCTTATATCGACCTTAGTTTTCGAGATACTAGTTTTCAACTGTTAAAAATTTGGCTTTAACTTGACGAATTTACTTCTTTGATCGTTAAGCGCTTAGTTTCGGCTTTTACACCTTTCGTGGGACACTGTATAATTCAGATCAACAATTTATCCCTGCATAGGTATTTCAAGTTTAATTTGCTATATGACAGTCAAGTCCTCAAGATACATAGTTTTCGAGTTATATGCGAGAAACCAAAAAATGATACCTTTGAACCACCCCCACCCCCTAAGCACAGGGGGTAGGGATGGGGACTTTTGATATGTTTACCTCCTTACTACCCTAAACAGAACTGCGGGGTCAAACATTGTCTTCCCAACTTTTCCCTCTATACCCTCTTTAGAGCATTCATTGCCTGGACTACATTTAGAAAAATATATAACACAATACTTTTTCTCTTCATGTATACACTCAAATATATTACTCTTCTCAGGGCATTCACGACAATCTTTGGGAGAGATATTAATTTTTGTGATTCGTGGGAAACTTGTATTCACACTAATAACAGAAAAAATAAATATGCCACGGATGGGAGTAAAAATTCCTTTTTGCGATTGACTTTCTAGAATTGAACAACAAGTAGTCTTCTCTTGCAGTGAAAGATTGAAAATTTAAGATTTCTTTCCCTCTCACAAAATTGATAGAAGTAATGGGATATATTTTTCAACTATTGCATACCTTGTGTGGTCTACCAATCAAAGGATTCGAAGCACAACGAATGTTGATGACGTCTCTGATGAGATGCTTTTGTCCGTTGTAGGTGGTGAGTATGGAAATCTTCTCAGCTGGATAGCCGAGCAGTCGCATGTACATGAACACTGCTACACAATACTCCGCCTCAGCCAGGTTCTGCAAAC
The DNA here is from genome assembly GCF_014356525.2 of Nilaparvata lugens. Lineage (NCBI taxonomy): Eukaryota > Metazoa > Arthropoda > Insecta > Hemiptera > Delphacidae > Nilaparvata > Nilaparvata lugens. The sequence goes on from NC_052507.1 coordinate 21,306,556, forward strand.
ATTTTGTCATCAATCGTAAATCACAGTAAAATATCTCTGTTGGAGTTGAGACACTTTGAGTTATAATAAAGTGTTTTGACATGGGAAACAGCATCAAGTGATATATCCTAAGTATAACTAGTACCCTTTTTAAAACTTTTTCACAAAAACACTACTAGTTTCAGCACTCTAGCTCATTTTATTATACAAATGTATTTATCAAATGTCAAATATTATGAAAAGTTTAAAAAGGTTTCTAGTTATTTCTTTAATAATTAAACAATTCCAGTAGCCCTATGAAAATACTTTATTATTCAAGGATATAAATACTTAATCAAGTTCTATTTTTTCTGAAAAAAATTAAGACTATAATTAGTTATTGTATCACATTTCAAGATTTATTTTGTAAATAATTAGTTTATTTTAAGACTTATAATAGTGCAAACAGATAACATGGCTGAGTACGTTGGATAGTTGAAATGATTAGTTTTGCTGGGGTTTCTTTACTCTAGTTTTGAAACTTCTCAAAAAGTAAGTATCCAGTTTTCGTATCAAAAGATAAGATGTAAAAGGATAATTCTGTATAATCCTCATCATGAAGAGCTTATAGTTCAAAAATAAATGAATTGCTGATACAGAACTTTTTCAAAATTTATCGGTTTTTCAATATTTTTACCACGTAGACGAAGCTGCTTTACAGCGGTTCAAAATTTACTTGCAAATTCCCTGAGATAGCGGGTAGGGAAGTCAATAAATTGGAAATGTCAATCATGTTTTGGATTGGGTGATTAATTTAGAGACTTGCCTGATAGAAGTAGGGACTGGGCTCAGATTCGCCGACGCCGTTGAAGTCCTCGACGTTGATGAGTTGGAAGTCGAACACGAATCCTGCGTTGGCCACTCGGTACTCGGGCCACACCTCCACGTGCGACAAATTGCCCAGCTTCTTGTACCGCCAGTTGTACAGGTTGCAAATGCTACAACCAACACAATATTCATTTTTATTAATTTACTAGCAGGTAACCCGCGTTCCGCAAGTGTCTAATTAAAAACTAGACATACTGAAATCTTAAGACTGAAAATGATTTAAAATAGGCCTACAACCATCCTCGTTAAGTTGAGAATCTATATGCAAAATTTCAAGTTCAGTAGTTCAGACGTAATATTGCGATATTCGTGAATTTCCTATTCCGTACGTGTATAAGCCAATTCTTTCCTATATTATATTATAGATGATGAATCTTATAGTGGATTGGATTAAGAGACTTTTAAAATTTCAATTATTTATTTCCATTATGTCGTGTTTCAGTTGATGAGTTTTTGTTATAAATCTTTAAAATTATTTGCCCTAGCTTCCTATTGTTCTGTCCTTTTCTATTTATGGTTTGTAATGATTGGGATGTGACCTAGTTTTCCGTAATTTTATTCAATTTCGTTGTTTATAATAAGCTCTGTTTTTCTTTTCCTTTCTGTTGTTCTTTGTCGGAAGTGCCTTATTGTAATTGATATGTATTTAATTAATTTGTAATTACTTTCATGGCGAATAAATGAGTTTAAATTAGAATTAATTCTACACAATACAGAGATGTCTGTAAATTTAAATAGAATCGAAATAACATTTTATTTTTGTTAATATAAAAGCCATTTGCCAAATTACATACTTCTCAAAATCACAACTGGAAACATCACATCATGCTCGGCCCTGCAAACTTCCCGTCTCGTGACGTGAACAATATAACCATTTTATACACTCATAAATACAATTATTTACAATAGAAAGGAGAATTGGTTTCTACCTGAGAGAAACTCTATAATAAATGTTTAATCGAAAACTGTATTTCATCATTTTTTGTTTGTGAAAAATTGGGGTATTTTGAAGACGTTCAGAAAGTGACGTAGTTTGTTATAAAATATTTACTATTGTTTGTTATGAATCACTGAGGAGGAAATAAATAAATTGGATTGAATAAACCTAACAATTCAGATTATAAGTATCAAAATTATGATAGTTATGGTTCTGCGAACTGTTATCATATAACTAGGCCTAATTTCCATTGAATTTCAATAAATTCCATAAACAAATAACAAAAAAATTCCCCTTTGCAAAATAAGGACAGTGATAGTAGATGTTTATGCTGAAAGAGAATGGCTGAGTCAATACTGATGACAGATAACAATGTTACTTCCTCATCTAATAATTGTAACGTTTAAAAAAACGATAATTCCCCAAGGAAATCAATGAACTTTCTTTGTACATGATTATGAGTTCAATACTTGTCAACCGTTCAACAAAAATAATTGAATTGAAAAACGGTAATTCATCAATTAAACTATGCTGGTTACATAATTTAGAACTAATTGAAGTTACACATTAAAATGACTCTTTTTAGGCTGGGGTTAGAACATACGATCATGGGGCTAGAGCACGAATTCTAGAGCATAAAACACAACTCGACATTATGATAAGCATAATAAAAAGTGTCTGAATTCAATCTCATAATTTTAAGAGCTTTTAAGCTGACTTTATTCAGATTTTTATTAATATTTGTTGAAAGCAAGCATTCGCTTGTTTGGTCTAGCCCCAGCCTTTGATTGATAAAAACAGTAGTGTATGAACCTTGCTCTAGCTCGACCCTGTGCATCGAGATCGACAGTGGGCACTCCGAGTCGCACAATCCTGGTGAAAAGCGACTGCTCCATGTTGGAAAACTTCTGGAAAGCCATGTTCTTGATGACAGGCGGCAGCTGATGGTGGTCACCAATCATAATCCAGCGCTTCAGTCGACTGAAGCCATCCTCCGGATTCTGCAACAGCAGCGGAATGAACGTTTCTATTTCGAGAATCTGCGCTGATTCTTCCATCAGTATGTTGTCATACTTGAAACCGAGATCTACGAGTTCTCTGCGCTTCAGAGCTGCGTGCGTACACGTCATGGCTATCACTTTCGCTTCCTTCACCAGTAGATACTTGGACCTATCGAGTCCACTTCGCAACAATTCGAACGCTCTGAACTCTTCTAGTTGGGTGAATATTTTCTCAATGTACCTGAAGCACCCTTCAGCAATATCCATGTCCTCTTCGTAGCTTTTACCTTTGAACAGAGGTTTTGGAGCGTTATCAAAGAATGCATTGAACGGAAACTCATCTTTCACCATTTTCACTGGTACAGGCTTACCACTTGTTGGCTTCACTTTGGAAATGAATATTTCCCACCTCGCTAGAACATGATAGAGGAAAAAGTGACCGGCTGTCTCGCAAGTATATGCTTGGTCTCCTTCCACTTGTAAGCTCTCTTGAAGTCGTTGAACATCAGTTAGTAGATCTAATCGTTTTGCAAGTACATAATTTACCCTACCATATCTGCTGAAATCTTTTTCGGTTTCCAGAGCCTCCTCACCATGACCCAAACGAAGTAAGTGCCGCTCATCTATATCCAGAGCCATGATTTTCTCGAACAGCTGATTCAGAGCCTGGTTGGAATGAGTAACGATCAATGTTCTTTGGGCTGGGAAGTTGTGGTAGAGATTTGATATAATCTGAACAGCCACATCAGTTTTACCAGTTCCTGGCGGACCGACCACCAGCGTCAATCCCGGTTGCATTCCAGCACGAATCGCTTCGATCTGTGTGGGTGTGAAGAGGATCGAGTTTTTCTTGGGTTCATTGAACAAGTAAGGCCCTCGACTGGGGATCACATGAGGCTCTACTAAAATCGACTTCTTCAAAGGTTTTTCAGGATGACGATCAGGGTCTTGTTTCTGATTTACTTCCTCGAAAGTTAACCGAAATGGAGGCACGAGTTTTCTGGGATCATCAGTTTTTACTTTGATCTCATGCTCGGGAAAACTAGCTCTCAAATGATCCATACTGAGGAAAGTGTCGTTGAAGTCCATGGTGGCGATTTCATTGGGCATTTGGCTGTAGTGCGCTGCCCCAGGGTCACCATAGCCCAGAATAATATCGTGCAACCAGTCTGGGACGACACATTCGGTGTTCATCAACTCGCGAATAGTTTCCAGAACGGCTTTGAAATTGTTTTCTTTCGGTTTTCTTCGCATGATGACATTCAACGTTTCGTAGACGTCCTCCTGTCCTTGAGATACGTTGTCCATGTCGATCCTGTACTGGTTGGAGTCGAGGATGACGCGGAAGGTGCGCGAGTCGCCGGGGATGACAGGCTTGGGCTCGGGTCCTTCCTCGATCACGCGGCCATTCTGGTCGAGCATGCCCTCCATCTCACAGCCACGCACACAGATCAAGCCGCACTGCTCCAGGAATGGCTTCCTGTAGTCGTACTTTGTCCCAATCGAGATATTTGGTTTCACTGTTATTAGGAAGCACACATCGTGCTTGCGCAGGTTTTCCCATTCGCCCTTTATTTCGGACCTGACACTGAGGTTGACAGTGACGTCAGCACGCACACGCGATGGCTTCTTTTCGCCGATATTTGGTTTGGCCACTTCAACTACGGCGAAATTGACAATCGGTTGCGCCATTCGCGCCCACCCTCCGAAGAACACGCCACCGTCCTCATCTTTCCTGAAAATTGAAAAGAAAAATGAAAATTGATAATTAAGAATGCCAACAGTGAAAAACTACAATTTGATAAAAATACGTTTTGAACAAAATAAATTTTGAACAAAATATGAAAATTATGTTGATAGACTACCGCCGTGATCAGAGTAATGTAATTTGTAAGAATAGAATAGAATAGATGTTTATTTCATCAAAACAAATTCAAAATACAATAATTGCACTTTTTATCAATTGAATGACAATAGAAAGTACCATACAATAATTAAAATTTTTATTATGGCAATACTATGATAGAAGTACCTATAAACAGTAAAAAATTACTTCATAGTACGTTTGTTGACTATACTACAATAATTCAACAAAACTTTCAAAATACGCAAAATTCTAACATTAAAATTAATCATTAATAATTATTATTATTTAAAAATAAATAGATCATTTCAGGCACAATAGCTATTATCATTAGCCAGTATAAAATTACAAGAAAAAAGACGAACAATATAGATCAAATAAAATACTGACTTGCAAAGTGATTAAAATATCACGTGAGTGCAAGCGGGAGTCAGATATTCAAGTTAATTTTGAGAAAAGTGATTAAAATATCACTTGAGGGCAAGCAGGAGTCAGATATTTAAGTCAATTTTGAGAAATATCATGCACGCACACACCCACCAAGAATAGAGATACTGTAAGCCACTCTTTATTAGATTGTTTCCAGTTACTGTAAATGTAGGAATAAAAAATGTCTTATCGCATAAAAATAATGTTTAAAAGAATGGATAAATTTAATATAGAACAAAGTATGAAAATCAAATTTTGATATTTCAGTCATTAGAAAACTATCATTTTGAGCTAATATAATGGTAATCTCTTTCTATTTCCAATTTAACTGAATTGAATGTAAGAAATACTACTTTTCAATTACTTATTCAATCAAAATTACAAATCATAGCTTTGGAAAGAGCACCAGGCTCTTAACCATAACTGGTCTTCCAAATGTTAATAAATAGTAATATTATGTTCAGCAAAATAGGTCAATGTTTCACTTCTGAAAATTAAGGTCTAATTTTCCGTATTTTTTAGTTTCTGATTATAGTAGTATTCCAGTCAAATGGTCGTTTTTCAGGAAACAGCCCCGAAATAGTTTTTCTCGACAGTTCTATATGTATTTTGGGGCGCTGAATTCGAATCTGAAATTTGCTGACACGCCAGAGGGCGGCTTCACCCCCAAAACCAACAAAAACCACCAAAATTTCGGACTTTTTCCAATTTTCTCATTTTATCTCATGAACCTTGAGTTTCTCAAGAAAAATCATTCCAGACTAAATTAAAGAGAATAAGATTTCCAATAAATTGAGTGGTCGCGCAGGATTCTACCATTTTTGGTTCCGGAGCTACGAGTTTTCAAAAAAGGGGTATTTTTTAAGGGGTTTTCAAAATTATACAAACCTACCACTTCTACCCTATACAACATGGATATTTTTTTAGTATAGATAAAAAACCACACATCACGTGAAAGAACAATTCATTATGAACAGGATTCCTTGGAAATTTTCGAATTTTGTAGTGGAGGGAGGGGGGATATACCCAAAAATGGAAAATCATGCCCTACAGCCAAAATACCAATTTTTCATTATAATACCTTTTCAAGGCCTTCCTAACAAAAAAATACATATTTCGGCTGAAATCATATCACGCGAGCTATCTTCTATGAGAATCACCCGTTAGAAACATTTAATTTCAGTATTTCCTAGTACGTCATAAGGATACGTCTAGGATCAAAACTTTAAACACTAATAACTTTTGAAGGAAAGATCAGATCTCCTCGTACTTTAGCTCATTCTTCTCAGCTTGTCAAGGCGGTTCAAAATCATGTATCATAATTGAAATTTGATATGAAAATAAAAAAATCCACTTTTAGTGTTTTTTTAGCCCCTATTTAAATACACAGAAAATTGGCCAATTTCTATATTCAAAACTGTGTATCTCGGTAACCCGAAATGATAAAAAATGGTACTTGATCTTGATTGAAAGAACAGAATCTCCTCTTTCATGTGAGGTAAATGTTACAAAATTCATTTCACTAAAAGTGGATTTTTTTATTTTCATATCAAATTTCAATTATGATACATGATTTTGAACCGCCTTGACAAGCTGAGAAGAATGAGCTAAAGTACGAGGAGATCTGATCTTTCCTTCAAAAGTTATTAGTGTTTAAAGTTTTGATCCTAGACGTATCCTTATGACGTACTAGGAAATACTGAAATTAAATGTTTCTAACGGGTGATTCTCATAGAAGATAGCCCGCGTGATATGATTTCAGCCGAAATATGTATTTTTTTGTTAGGAAGGCCTTGAAAAGGTATTATAATGAAAAATTGGTATTTTGGCTGTAGGGCATGATTTTCCATTTTTGGGTATATCCCCCCTCCCTCCACTACAAAATTCGAAAATTTCCAAGGAATCCTGTTCATAATGAATTGTTCTTTCACGTGATGTGTGGTTTTTTATCTATACTAGAAAAATATCCATGTTGTATAGGGTGGAAGTGGTAGGTTTGTATAATTTTGAAAACCCCTTAAAAAATACCCCTTTTTTGAAAACTCGTAGCTCCGGAACCAAAAATGGTAGAATCCTGCGCGACCACTCAATTTATTGGAAATCTTATTCTCTTTAATTTAGTCGAGAATGATTTTTCTTGAGAAACTCAAGGTTCACGAGATAAAATGGGAAATTGGAAAAAGTCCGAAATTTTGGGAGTTTTGGGGGTGAAGCCGCCCTCTGGCTTGTCAGCAAATTTCAGGTTCGAATTTAGCGCCCCAAAATACATATAGAACCGTCGAGAAAAATTCTTTCGGGACTGTTTCCTGAAAAACGACCATTTTACTGGACTATAGGATAATATACTGGACACGACAATATACTCAATAAACTTGAAAATAAATTGATTTATTACTGAAAATGTGAAGCCGAAATACACCAACGTAGGTACTCACTATCAGAAAATTGCAATCATTGAATAAACCTAGAATCCAGCTCAGCGAATAAATAGATAGTTCAATAAATATGAATATAGTTATGATACAGTTTAAAAAAGGTTGAAATTATAAATATCATTGGTATAAAAATTAAAAAAAAAATTGGAGAATGTTCATGTTGATAGAGCTTACTTCATTTAATATTGTTTGTTACCGTGCCTATCATTACTATCAATAATAAATAATTATCAATCGGATTCTGAAATTTACTGCGCAATATTAACGTTCATACCAATCTACACTGACCTGAAGGCTTGATGGGAATATCTTACAATTTTTCTAAGAATACCTTCATTTATTTTCAAAAATAAAAGTTGGAAAAAATAACCTGAAATGTTGAAATAATGTTATTAATGATCCATAAGAATAGATGATCTTACCATGGACTAAGTCTACTGATAGCATCCTCGATATCTTGACGTATTTCATCTGTAAGTGGAAACAATGCAATTAAAAGCAAATACTTCAATGGTTAATAATAAATCATTAGGCCTACTTATTCTTTGAAAAATACATTATTTTCTTTAGAATAGAATAGAATAGAATTCATTGCTTCTCATGAACAACAGTACAATATTACAAGAAAGAAACAAAACAAAGATAATGATCAATAATAAGGAAATTTAAAACGAATCATTAATTAGGCGTATAAATTAGAGAAGATAAGTCAATTGTTTTTATAGAAGTAGAAAAAATTAGTTCTTTGAACTCTATTGTAATGGAAAACTAATATTATGTAAATAAAATGTTTTCAAACGTTGAGTATGGGAGGACATCCTTTTTAAAAAATTATAACGGCAGTACGTAACGTTGCAGAATTCAATTCACATTCAAGCTACTTCCTATTAGCTAACTAATTTGACTAGCATAAAATAGCTTAGATTTTATGGAAGAATTCAAAAAAATTTGTCTATATAGGTTCTAGAAAGAACTTGTAAACTTTAGTACTGTACGTGCAAAATTTATTACGTAAGAAACAGAACAAAATAGTCTAGAAAGTTGGCAAAGTGGAAAGCAGGGATGCTGTATTAGAATGTGAAATAGTAAATTATTGGTTTTCAGTTCAATACCTTCATGCCATTACAATACACCTAGTCATTAACTTTAAAAAATGTGAATATTGGGAGAGGAACAACATTTAAAGCTCAAAACTGTTCCTCCCCCGATTTATGAACTAGTCCAGAAAGAAGGCTGTGGTTTTCCACTTTATAAAATTTGTATGAATGCAAGAAGAATTGATTTTTAATTATCAATGAATGCATGTCGATAATAAAGTGAAAAATCTAAATTGAATTATTATATTATTAATTGATGATTTTATTAGATATCCGGTTTCACCAAGCTCGGTTAAGACATGTTAAGACATTTGAACTTGGTCAAGCCGGGTTTGCTTAAAAAGTGAGCACTAGAATTATCGATAGTAACTGAATTGTAATAGTAATTGAATTGAATTTGAACTATCTTCAGAGAAATATACAGAGTGAGTCATATGTATGGGAACCCTTCAATAGGTTGAAGACTGTTGTAGATTTAATACTGTAACTTCTAGGTTTAGTTATTGGTTGAATACTCTACCTTTTGACGGAAAACTGAATTTCAACCCCTCATAAGGGGGTGACTTAGGGGTTGTAACTCGAATATTTAAAATGTAAACACCCATTTTGTACATCATTTTAAAGGCCTTTTTAAAACAAAGAAGATGACCTAAAGTTACCTAGGAAGAATCCTAAAAGTTACAGTTTTATATCTATAACAGTCTCCAACTTATTGAAGGGTTCCCATACATATGACTCACTCTGTATATGTTCCAGTGTACTTGTAAACCATACCTGATTTAACCATGTTCAAATAACTTGACCGAGCTTGGTGCAACCGGCCATAGGAATCTTGAATTCTCAGCTACAACAACAAATAACTTATTTCATAAAAACAATTTTGAACAGAGGTTCATGAAGTTCACAATTCCTTTTTAGTTTATTATTGTACTTACAAGTAGATTCGAGCCTGAATAGGTTGAGGTTTCTGAGCAGGTAGTCATGCAAGGTGAGGAACTGGAGATTGAGTTTGGGAAGCGCAAGACAGCCTTCTCCCGAGAAGTACTCTGTCGGCACAATGTTCTCGTTCCAGATGATCTCCTCGGTCGGGTAGAGTGGCATTGCATTCAGCTCTTCCAGCTGCGATGGGCGACGCTCGTGTCTTGAAATCTAAACAACATGGATTGGTCATTCATTGAAATTCAGTTAGTTTCAATGTTAATAATATTTTAGTATTTGAAAATCAATTACTCAATCACTTGATTTAATGTATCAATCAAATTGATTGTCGGTTTTTAAATTACAAAAGATTTTCAAGATAACTCTAGTTTTCTTACATTTGTTACCTAGTTTGTTTAATCGTCTAAGAGATCATCATATTTAACAGAAGTGACACTGTAAAGAGCTAGCACACCAAGGGCTAAAACAGATCACTTTACTTTCTGCACTTACTTCTATTAATTATGAGCGATTCTTGGATTGTTCAATTTTGAAATGTAGGAAATACGAGTTATTTATATTTAAAATCATTGAAGTTATGTTCGCTTAAAAACCAAAAAATCTATTTAGACGCTCAAAACTTTAATCCATCTAGAGATAAATCAACAATAGGTCGAAATAATAGGAAATTCCCAGATTGCGAATTTGAGCTCAAAGTACAGACTAATAAATCAAAGTTGATTGACAAGATAGTAATGATTCCATCTTCTAGTAATTATTATCACTAGATTACACTGATTGTCATGAAGTTCATGAGAGTTTTGAAAATTTATTTACTATCATATTGTAGTATCTAAAGTATCAATGAAGTTAATCCTACAAATCAGAATAAAATTACATTTATAACATATAATACATTTACACTCTAAATGTTCCACTGAAATTCTACAACTGGAAATAATGTGAGTGATGAGTTTTCAACTTACAAGTAGTTCTAAAAGAAATTCGTAGTCGTATCTGAACCAATCTTCTTTTTCTGATCGCTCTGGAGTCGGAACAAGATTTAGATACTGCGCTATCTCTCTCAGTTTCTGTTGTCTGAAATAAAAACCAAAATTAAGTTTAATTAGAATAATAATAAACTATGTGATCTGGAAAGTATTATTCAAGGAGTGGATGAAAGCCAATATGAAATTTGATAAAAAATTGTTTAATAATATATTGTATGGATAGGCTAGTTTATTGACAAAATTTATAAATCTACTGTACATAATAATATGATATCATGTACTGAATAGCTACACTTGTGTCGATAAAACCATAGAAAAGCACACGCTTTAAAGTTTGCGTATACTCTATGAAAATACCAAGTAAAAATTATTTAAATACAACTTGAACTGGTAGGTACTATTTTAGAAGCCGCATGATATTTCAGACTATAAGTTACATGGCTTTCAAAATTGCAAAAACAGTTACAAAACCTAACTAGAGATTACAAGAGAAATTACAAAAAATCTATATTCTTTATTGTATTCTAGATCTAAAATATTTCAAATTTTGACATAGATATAAAGATGTATATATTTTTATTAAAAAATGAAATTGAAAAATACATTGAAAATTATAGTTTGTTGAAAAAGTAGAAGTTGAGATTACTTACGAGAGAGGGCCAAAGTGTTTCATTAGTTTTTCTCTGGTATCCACACATGCAACATTTGCCAGGGAGAAGCTCCGAAGATCTGGAAATTTTGCAAATGCAGCTCTCTGGAAGAGATTAAAATAGACATTTCCATCAATTAATTCATGAATAACAGCGACAGAAAATAAAAATTGGTTGAAACTCATTCTTTTTTATATATTTTCCAAACAATGCATTTTCTTCTACCTAGGGTTAAACCACTGTTTAGTTATTTGAAAGGATTCGACTCCAATATTTACACTATCTTCTGCAATATTTTTCCTCCAAGTGGCCTACTGTGGATAGAATTCGAAACAAAAAAATTGAATCAATATTCTTTTGAATTCTCAAATTACCCTGAATCAAATCTAGTAGAAGAAAAACAACAACAAATAAACTAGAGTTATAGAATTGGAGGCATTTTATAATCAGACAGTGGAGCATTCATATATATATATATATATATATATTATATATATATATATATATATATATATATATATATATATATATATATATATATATATAAAAATATACTACTTCATTGTTACTATATAATGCAGTTCACGGAACTCATTCCCCACACCCAGACTTTGTGGGGAATATTCACTATGTATATTTTGTCTTTGTTGCTGTATTTAATTACTTTGTGAATAAATATTATTTGATTTGATATAATATTTCAAAACATAATACTTCAATTTTCACAGAGAAAATACTGCATTTTGTCAACAAAAATTAGAGTTACTACCTGGATTACACCTCAATTCACTGTTGAATAATCTTCTAAATAGTTTTAATACACATAATCGTCTAGTATTTCAGTATAAAAATAATCAGCTACAGGATTATTATGCAGTAATGAAGTACTACATCTACTGAAATGAATGGTACAGTACATATACATAAGGTACAGCAATATGAACATCTTCAAGTAGACCATTTTCTAAAGATTTATTTGGCTTACTGTATTCATGAGGTTGTTTTTATTCTTTGTTGTTGTTTTATATTGATAATGAGTGCATACGATTATTACTTTGTATGTAAAGTGCATTTTTTTGAAATAAATATCTTTTGTCCGTCTGTCTGTCAGTATGATGTGATATGACAATTTTCTTTGCAATATCAAAACTAAACAATCGATTGAGTAGGAACGAATTATACATTTCATTTCAGAGAGTATAGAATATACTATACTCTCCGATGCATACCTGTAGAGAGGTGATATTTGAATAGTGTATTTGAGTCATGTCGTGATCAGTTAGCGGATCACCAGTCTCATCGCTGATTTCGAATCTTGAATAGAATTTCAGCATTTCCAGCAACTGAAACAGAACAAAATATATTCATGAATTAAATAAATGTTCTCTATATCACTAATAAAAATACTCTATTAATACTTATGATGATATTTATTAATAAGTATAGTAGCTTAATGAGTATAGAATAGGCCTACTCTACAAGCTAATTTTTGTAAAATCGTCAGTTATATTTCATTTGGTTAGTTTAAAACCACAAAATTGAATAATAATTTTCTGAAAGGGATTTTCCAATACAATGAACGTTTCAGAATGCAGTGTTGGATTCATTGTTGCAAGGCGAGGCGTAAATAGTCGAAAAGCAGCACAATGAGAGAAGCGGACCAGGGACAGGGACCAGTCGATGCGTGTCATTTTCGGACGAGTGGATCTCAAGTCGCCTGTCGCTGTCGTCTGCCTGCCTCACTCTTGCATAACTCCTCCTCCTAATTGCCATCCATCCATTCGTCCTACCATTTCCCTTTTCTCCTCTTCCTCTTTCTTATCATCGATTTTCTTATTTTACTACTTCATTGTCACTTATTCTTTTCCAACCCATCAATCATCCTTCCCTTACGTTTCCTCAATTAGGTACACTATCATGAGTAGACTCAAGCCCCACTCTTCTTAAGTTTTGCTGATTTTTCTCGTCTTCAAATTCTTGTTTCTAAACGAGTTTTATGTTTCTTTCTATAATGATCCCTATAACTTCACAATCATCTTCTCATAATGTTTTCTATTTCTTATCTTTTTCATTGCATGTTCCTGCTTCCTCGTCGCTATTCCACCTACCACTCCAGTTCACTTAGTCATCACAATCATCTTCTATTTCTTTTCAAACTGACTTCGCAACCAATAATTCACATAGAAAATAATTTAAGAAACGCTTCTTTCGATGATATATACTAAACGAGGAAATATTTTTTGGCAGCGCTAGTAGTTTTTCATAATGAATGACCTGCATGTCATTTATAAAAGTACGGAAAATCAAGAGATTGAACTACTAACAATCAGAAGCTTCTTGGATGATATCTCACACATTTCTCAAAGAAAGCATGGTCCAGGAGCTTTAAAACTTATCAATTTGTTCTGAGCAATCGAAAATTGTATTGATGTTAATGTCTATGTTTTTCACCGAGTTAAATTGGAAGATTTCATCACCATCAACACTACTTTAGTCAATTGAGTTGAAGTCAATATTGTTTCTTAGACGCGTGTAACAGATTATTGTGGGTTGAGTTTTGGTAAGGTTGAAAGTTGGGCTGTTTTTCCTTCAAATTAGTTGAACCAATATGAAAAAGCCCTACCCTACCTTTATAAAATTCGTGTCTTGGCTAATTTTTAAGAATGAAATAAATCACTTGGGTTATGAAAAGGTGAAGAAAAAGAATAAGAGCAAGTAGATGACGATAGAGGTTTGAAGAGGAGGAGGAAAACAAATATGTATGGGGAAAAGGAAGATAGGGTACAATTAAGAATAAATGAAGAAATAAGAAAAATAATTGAGGAAAAAGTTGAACAACAAGGGTATTAGAAGATGTTCAAGTCGATGAAGGATGAGAATAAAAAGATGAAGGAAATAGATGAGAGTAGTATATTCAGAAGAATAGGAGGAGGTGGAAAAGGAGGAGGAGGAGAAGGAGGAGGAGGGTGAGAAGGAGGAAGCAGATGACACGATGAGCTATCTCATGGATGCAAGAGAAGAATTAAGAGTAGGCGGAGGAGGAGAGGATAGAGGAGAAATAATAGATTAAGGAGACATCGAAATACATGCAGAAGGAGAGGTAGTAGAAGGATGTGCAAGTAAAGTAGAAAAGAATAGCACAAAATTTAAGTGGTTTTATTCTTTATTTTGTGAATTTATAGTTTGTTTCATGTTTTTACGAAAGTTTTATTATCAATGTATCCAAATTTAAAATTGTTTGTTTTATTCTAATTTATATAGAAATTGGAATGGACATAACCTATGTATAATATCTGGGCAATTTGAAACTATAGATTAGAAAATTGAAGAAGTTTTGGGCAATAGCTTGTTTTTTTCCGATCATTGTATTGTTTGTGCTAACCTAATAAATATAGAATATTAATATTGAGAGGAGATGCAGAAGGAAGAGGAGGTGAAGACGGAAAAGGTGGAGATGAACAAGTGGAAGTAGGAGGAGGTTGAAGAAGAAGAAGAAGAAGAAGAAGAAGAAGAAGAAGAAGAAGAAGAAGAAGAAGAAGAAGAAGAAGAAGACGAAAATACGAAGCTGGTGATGCAGTAGGAAGCGGCCAATTTGGAGGACGGAAGACGTGACGACCCGAAACTCTTCTTGGTCGGCTGACTGCCACCCCCGCTCCCCCTCCTGCCACCCCGCTCCAGCCCCCTGCCGCCCCACCAACCACCCCCGTCTACTAGACGCTCACCAATTCATTCATTCATTCCAATTTCCGATCTACAACTTATACTACGCAACTGAAAATTCTATTTTCAACATTATTTCTTATCAATAAATTGATTATTAAATTTTCATCAATCCCGGATGATAAACTGATGCTGAACGAAGTCAGCACCCTTGCTAACATGCACTAAACAAATTATACTCTAGTATATTTTAATAATCATTCGCTGTTATTAAAATAATTAGTTTCAATCAGGGATTACAATAATTAATTGATAAAAGTAGATTTTTATAGTAATTAGAATGTAAACACTCGAATATTGTTAAAATATAACTGCTAGAGTCACAAAACTGTACTCCAGTGCTCGAAATAAGAAGTAGAATAAATATTCTCGTATAGTCCTTTCATCCCTCATGGATACCAACAACAATAACAAAGATTCTACTAATGTGTAGAGATTAGAATAATGAACTCATAAGCAGTCATTTTCACCAAAATTACAATAATCAAGTCATAAAAAAAGAACATTTGAAGAAAGAGTATTCATCACCCATCGAGACCAGAAAATGTTAAATTAAGCGCTTCTCCGTAGCCTATTAAAAAAGTAAAATAAGCTGAATAATAGGAAGAGGAAAGATAATACTATATGAAGTTGACCTTGTACCCTTCAGAATTTCCAGGTTCGTGCAGACGTTACTTAGAATGTAGCCTTGTACTTTGTACTTGGTTAATGATGAACATGACATGATACTTGAAACAATATATCACCATTGCATAAAAAGAATATGATTTTAAGAAACTGCAGTAATGTTAGCTCTTATTCAGCTAATAAGCTGATAGTCCGGGCGCAAATGTCATGAAAAAGGGACACCGTAGTCATTTTTGAGTAACAGCCATGGAAGATGTTTCAATTTCTTCGTTAGGTCTTTCTTCGATGTTTCAATTTCTTCGAAGATGTTTCAGTTTCTTCATAATAAGGATCGTGATTATGATAAGTTGAAATCACAGGCAAACCTCGAAAACAAGATGGCCGCCAAAAGTTTTAGGGTTTTGGCATATCGCTTGTATTTCAATAACCGTTCAAGATATACAACCGTTTTTTGAACGAGAATATTTTAATAATCTTCCTCTACAAATGTTGTTCTATAAAATTTCCCTCTAAAACGCATATTTTATTAGTTTTAACCTTCAAAAGCCCAAGGAAACTTTTTTCTATTTTTTCAAATTTCTTTCCATTATAACTTTTTTTTGTGCAAAAAAAAGTGAAATTTCAAATCTATGAAATCTAGATAGTTTTTTCAGCTTTAAAACGATATATCTTCATGCTCTGTACGTCAACAAATGTGTTCTCCAGCGCCCTCCAAATAAAACCCTGCGATAACAAGCTAGAACTATAAAATCTATTTTTCATGACTACTTCAAGATAGAGACTTGCAAACAGCCTCAATCCCTTCGTTACAACAAGCCGAATAAGAATATTGATGATGCAAACAACGAAAATATTCGACATCATAAAAAAATTCAAGATGGAGGTCATTTTTTACAGAAATTTTTATATTTTCTAAATCGACGGCTTGTGTGTGGATGATGTGAGGATTGACAAGAGGAATGGGCAGCTTTAGGTAGGTTCCTAAACACCGGGAAATGATTTTATAATGCTTGTTATTGTGTTTACTGACGTCAGAACTGTCGTCAGTAAACACAACACCCTACCGGTAAGAAAATCGACAGCACGGCGCTCATCTGTGCAATTAGGCCTACATGGATCTGCCTTGGACAACCACTCCCCTTCCAAAAGTACAATTCATGAACATAAACGTGAAGCTGTGAAGTGTAATATTGTAAACAAAACCTGATAAAGTATATTAAAATGGCAACTTGAATGTTCAATTATAGAAAATTACTAGTACCATTTTGTTAAATATAAACACGACTAGTTCCGACCACTTATATGCCATTTTCAAGTGACAAAATCTTTATGGCATAAGTGCTAGTCGTGTTTGTATAAAAATTTAACACGGGGTACTAGGACGGTAATATTCTATAAGTAAACAAAACTATCTACTGTAATTCAATTATACATAGAAAAATCTGGTGTGGTACACTCACACAACTTTCCTTGCTCATATTTGAAACTACGATCAGACTTCTGTATAGTACTTTTTCTTTGTGTGAATAATTGTGAAATTCGATGATTTTTTAGTCGTCATTTTTTTAAAGTCGTCAAAACAGCTGTTCTACAGATGAAATATCTCGACTATGTGTTCTTTTTATGACCTGCGCTACCTACCTACCTCATGCACAAGAAGGAGGTTACTAAGTCCATTTCCCAAGAATGGGGTGGACCCCATTGTTTTCCAGAAAGGAGACTCATGCCAGTTGATAGAGCTGATAATAACTATACAGGGTATGAATTTGAAAAAATTGGTAAAGTTATTTTTGAGAAAATCGTGAAAAACATGTTATTTTTAGTAATTATCCGCCATTTTTCTCGAGAATATTACGGAGCTCCTGCAATTTTCCCAGGAAAAAAACTCATGTCATTTGATAGGGCTTATGAATAGCTGCTATCCATGGTTTAAATTTGAAGAAAATCGTTAAAGCCGTTTTCGAGAAACCCGTGAAAAACATGGTTTTTTAGTCATTATCCGCCATTTTTCTCAAGAATATTACGGAGCTCATGGAATTTTCCCAGAAATGAGACTCATGCCAGTTGATAGTGCTTATGAATATCTTCTTATCCATGGTATGAATTTTAAGAAAATCGTTAGAGCCGTTTTCGAGAAAACGGTGAAAAACATGGATTTTTAGTCATTATTCGCCATTTTTCTCAAGAATATTACGGAGCTCCTGAAATTTTCCCAGAAATGAGACTCATGCCAGTTGATAGGGCTTATAAATAGCTATCCATGGTATAAATTTGAAGGGAATCGTTAGAGCCGTTTTCGAGAAAACCGTGAAAAACATGGATTTTTAGTCATTATCCGCCATTTTTCTCAAGAATATTACGGAGCTCCTGAAATTTTTTCAGAAATGAGACTCATGTCAGTTGATAGGGCTTATAAATAGCTATCCGTGGTATAAATTTGAAGAAAATCGTTAGAGCCGTTTTCGAGAAAAACGTGAAAAACATGGTTTTTTAGTAATTATCCGCCATTTTTTCCGCCATCTTGGATTGGATTTTATTGAATTTCTTATTGTCGGATCCTCATAGTATGAGGACCTTAAGTTTAAAATTTCAAGTCAATCGGTTAATTAGGAATGGAGTTATCGTGTTCACAGACATACACACACACACACCACACACACATACACACACACACATACACACACACAGACCAACACCCAAAAATCATTTTTTTGGACTCAGGGGACCTTGAAACGTATAGAAAACATGAAATTAGGGTACCTTAATTTTTTTTGGAAAGCAATAATTTCCTTACCTATGGTAATAGGGCAAGGAAAGTAAAAATTGATCTGGTAATTAGAGATACATTGATCTGGTTATTGTTTTACAATAACGAATAAAATAAATAAGGAATAATTATAGAAATCATAATTAATCTGGAAGAGGGAAACATTCTTTAAAATAGTTATTAATCATTAAAAAATTGAGTGTTATCATATTTATTTATTTATACATTGATAGATACAATATAATTCTCAACTATGAATGATTGGTAAAGGAACAACAGGCTTAAAGCCCAAAACTGTTCCTTTCCCAAATTTAGATAGAAACTGTCCAAAAATACGTTATGTTTACACTTCACGATTTTTGTCCAATTTTGTGACCGAAATATTTATAAATTGGGAATTTAGAAAAGTTGAAAACCAAATTAAATTAATTTATAAAAATAAATTAGTGTATAAGATTATATTAGCTTCTTGTTCATCTATTTAATCAATATTATTGAATGTTGAAAGATAAAATATGACGAAAAGATTGTGACTGGCTACAAAAACGTTTTACTGGTGATATTTTTGAAAGTTTTTCCATCTGTATAATACTGTCAAATTATAAAAATATAATGGTTTTCTCAGGAAAACATTTTTTTCATATTATAAGGCACTTTTTGAGATATGAGCGTCTATAATTTTTTAGGACAGATCATTTCAAATAAGATAAGAGATAAATTTTGAAATTTTGATAAATTCTTCATGGTATTGTTGAGATTAAATAAAAAAAATACCCAAAATATTCAAGAAAACGTTTTGAAAAAGTGATTCAATTTTTAAAAAATGGAGAAAAATAACTTTAGTTGAGTTATTTTTGGTTTTCCTGAGAAATTTTTTTTTGATAACCTGATAGTATATTTTTATCCTGTTGCACAGCCTTAATCGTCATGTTTTCTAAAGGTTCACATACCTTTACAATGAGGCATTTTCCTCATTATGTGTACAAAGTTTTATTAGTCAGTTACAACTTAACCAGATGTTCTCTTCTTCTTACTTGAATATTGCAAGAATAACCTGCCAACCTGCGTAAAAATAAAGAAAAAAGATCAGCTCAGAAACGTTACTACAAGAGGGACCATAAATTTTTATTGCCACAAACGGAAGGTATCAGTAATTTGCAATAAGTAGGAGTGGAAAAGGAAAAAAATAAGAGAAGATGGGTTTAGAATACTCATTATAGGACTATTTAGCGGTTCAATCATTGGCGAGGCGTGGGAAAAGGTGAAAGCAAGCAATTCAAAATAGAGATGCAAGTAACAACAATGCTGGTCAATTTCACTGAGCAGAGTTCTAGCTCTCCTCCATCCATCTTAGATAGGATTTGCATGTCACGACCACACAAAAATAGTCTAGTACTTTTTCAGTATTCGATCTCGGATTTGGTGTTTTCCAATGCCAGTGAAACCTAAATAATTTGACTATAGTGAGGTCCACGTTATAATGGCAGTGAAGAAAGATAGGAGAAAAACGTTGCCGATCCTATGTCTTGTCAATGCCTTCTATAGACGGTAGCTGATACAGGTTTATTGATGTAATATTCATCCATCTCGTTTAAAAATAATCAATTATATTTTATTAATCAAGAAATTATATTTTTCAATAATTTAATAATGAATTTTCATAATTAAGATGAAATATTTTGTTAATTAATTCTACATTGTTAAAAGACGATCTGGCAACAGAGCAAAGCGTAAAAGAGAAAGCGCTATCCGCTTTGTTCAATGATATCAATACCATTGCTAATCAAACACTGCTATTATAACGTGGACCTCACTATAGAATATCCTATTCTATCTGAATTTTTAACCCACCACGTATCGGACTATTCAACAAGGTAAAACGTTTCTGAATTCAAGTAATTCTTATTAATTAAAATCAAATTAATCGTTTTACATTATTCTTATTACAAACCAATCCTCGTTCAAAATGATACAAATTTCCCAAATTACTGTAGTATAGTAAAAGTATAGTTTTCAATCAAGATTCACTATTTTGGTAAGGGCTACTTGTATTTATGTAAGAATTAAAAAATCAAAGCAACCTTCTTTCAACTCTTTTTTATTACTCACGACATGTATCGACATATTGATGCCATTTTCGATTGCCAAAGTCACTCTTTCAGGGTACTTTGATTTTTCAATTTTCATCAAGATAACCATACAAATAGATGATTGAAGACTAAAATTTAGATTTGATGATTTAAAGACTAAAAAGACTAGCCTTTACTTCATGAGAGATTATTAATTTATTCATCCATAGACAAAGGTAAAATGCAGGTGAAACAGATATGATGAATTTTGAAAGAGCTCAGCTTTCAAAACTTGACATTAAAATTTTACATAGTTTTCACAAATTTTTCAAATCACCTTAGATGATTTCTATGATTGAGTAAACCCGTTACAGTTTCAAATTTAATTTCTTTTGAATAATAAAAAAGACATCAAATCTCCAGTACATTTCAATAATTTGGCAGCATCCAGGTTATTTTATATAAGTTAAGTATTTCAAATCCGTCATACTAGTGAAAGATGAGCTGAACACTTATGACTGAACAAGGAGGCGCTGCCTCACATATAAAATATCTAGATTTTCCTTAACCGATTCCTTGTAATCACCTCCTCCTGTTTAGGTCCAAGTAGAATTTGTTCATGGAACACACATCAGTACCAGAAAGCCCCACCACCATACCAAAATAATCCTTCCACTACTCATACATGTGTATAAGTGTATGGTAACAGTCACCACCTGATACCATCCTAAAATAGTGACGTAGCTCCTCAGCCAGTTCGCAAGTCATTTCTCCGAAAAGATTCTACGTCACTAGCTCCAATACTAGTTACTGTAATCAATTAAACGCAATTCTCTCTGGCAATTTGTTTCGCTACAATAAAAGCAAAACTACAAGGAAACATTCAAAACAGAATACTTACAGCTGTATAAAACTGGTTTGTTTAGAGATTAGAGTCTAGAATCTAGATTATCTAAATGATGCATCAAGACTTTCTCGGTACTGCATGTAATCAAAATTATTTTGTCATTTTTGACCCATGAAAAGATCTGCCGGGGCAAAAATTCTGGGAAATTTCCTTCGACTAATTTTGATTACAGAGCCATGTTGAAGGAGGTCAAGGCCCTAAATGGGCTGTAGCACCAACGAGTAAGTAAGTAATTTTGATTGGAAATATTTTGACTTCATTGTTTTCATTTCTTTAACCATGTAAGTTTTTTGTTAAATATGATAATGCTGCTATTTGGATAGATGTGAGAGACGAAAATCACAATAGCTATGATTTTTAATCAGAATTGATTATATTCGTTCAATTATGAGTTATATAAATCTTAGTCAAATTATTGTGGTATTGATAAAAATAGGAGACTTTGAAGGCATACTGAGGAATGGAAATATATATGTAGGCCTACAATTGAAAACTGAAGAAAACCACTATAACTATATACTTTAAGTAGAAACTAGACACCATTCTGCCAATAAAATTAAAATACATTAAATACATTTGATAAGCTGACTGATTTATATACTGTTTTCCCAAATTGCAAATTTTTACAGCATTTTTATGACCATCATCAACTTTATTATTCATTTACACCTTACCATTGCTAGTTAGAATAATAAAGACTGCAATAGTATTTTTTATAGCTTCAATAAAATCCTAATTTGAGTATTTTGAACAAACTGACAGCTTGATGGAAATGCTGAATCATTTTCGAATCACGTCTACCAGCAATCACAATTTTAAAGCTTGAAAGATTTTGACCAAGGTGTCAGAGGGTTCTAAAATTAAATACGACAACAATAAAAGACGAAACACTAACCAATAATGAGTGCCAAAAAAAACGAATTACTTTATATTCTACTCAGACGCAAGCAAGGGGAAAACCTATCTAATTTACTATACTGTAATTCACTACATGCTACACTACACTATAATGCTACCTACAACTACATATAAAGCACACTAATTATTTTCATAGAGCAGCAAAATTATAGTTCTCATTGAAGGCGTCTTCAATATGATGTGATGGATGCTGTTTTATATTCTCGACTCGTAAGGTGGCGGTCTTTGAAAAAAAAAACTTGTCAACAAGTTATTACAGCAGCCGGAACCGTAGCAAATTTATCCTTTCTCCTGTTTTATTCATTTATGGCTCGAGACAAAAATCAATTTCTACAGGATGCGTAGCTTCAATGATTTTGTAGCCAGGCAACAACAACAACAGCAGCAGCAGCAGCAGCAGCAGCAACGCATGAACAAGATGCAGACAATTGCAGCAAGTCGTATAGAGTGTACAGAGAACAATGGCGCATTAAACAGCAGAGGAATTTAGGCACGTTAATAGCCATTAGACATAATAGGTGAGTGAAGTAGGCTGCCTAGAGAGTGTTACCCAGATAAGTGTGTCTTGGTACCTTGGTTCCTGACGTATTAAAAGTTATAAGTATGCCGATATGTTCATTTTAAGAGTTACTTTCTGCATTTCATATTCTCTTTTATTACTTTTCTAGTATTTATTAATATATTTTTTTTGTAATAATTTTTAATGTTGTATTTCCTGTATTCATGAGTGCGTTTGGGCTGTTATGCCAGTTGCACTCCTAGATTATTGTTAGAATAATAAATAAATGAATAAATTTCTGAATCTACTTTTGTGCTAGTCCTCAAGAGCATAATTAGTACTTACTGATAATAATAGTATTTTTATTTGTTCATTTCTTTTTTCTATTATTTTTCCCTAGTAAGTTTTCTACCTTGGAAATATTAAAAAGTTTGTTAGATGCTTTAGAGTTATATGTATCAGCAAGTTTTATTTTTGTAGTAATCATGTAATTGTCCTTAAATTATCGTGTTTTCTAATACAGTTGAGTATGCATATAATATTCTGTGATTTGATATCTAATTTACACATAACTACGTTCACTTGAATTTATTGCTGTAGTGATGTACTCTGTATTCTATATATTTTCAGTATTTTATATATTTTTTTCTTTTGTATAAAAATCATATAAATTCAGTACTCATTGCATCTGTTGTGGTGTGGTGTAGCTCTACAGTAGTATTCAATTTTTACTGGAATTCAATTTTATTTTTAATATTCTTAATTTTTTTTGTACTCTTACTATGTATATGAATTATTGTAATATTGTTATGGAAGCAATTTTTGGGAGAAATCTTGTATGCTTCCATGTTTTCATAAATAAATTTCAGTAGCTGAAGAGGAGATTCAAGGTTGAAGGTGCAAGAAATTGAAAGAGAGTAAATAATGATAAGAATTGTATTTTGATTTCTTTTGTGTTGAAATTAATAGAATTTTGAATTTAATTATTGAATATAATAATAATAAAGTACAGTGGTGGTTGAATCGATTTCTCAAACAAAAAATGCACAATGCATTGTGCATTAGAAAACTCATGAATTAATGAATGGAAGTTACATTTTAAAAAAAATAATAAAAATAGCAACTAAAACTGTATTGACTTAAACGGTATGGAGGTTTGAAGTAAGATCAGCATTGTAGGGTAGGAATGGAGATGTAAAGAGAATGAATAGTAAGAAAATTAGAGAAGTAGCAGCAACAAAAATAATAGTGAAGTTAAAAGTAATCTTTAGTAAAAGAGATTCTTGGAAAATAGAGGAGAATCGAGATAAACATCAAGGTGATATCAAGATAAAATATGATTACACCTAAAATTTCTAGTCTATATAATGATGAACTACAGTTGTCAACTTTTCGAGAGAGTACAAAATAATACATAAATTTAATAACAGTAATGAACAAAATGTATATATATATATAATAATTAATTATTGAAATATTCTTATTTTTAAGGTATGTTAATCATGATAGACCAATATAATACATAATATTCAATCTAGTTTAGAATGAAGAAGAGATGCCGTATATTGATTCTGAAATTTGAAGAAAATCGTATAAATATAGTGATGCTTACTTCAAACAATAAGCATAAAATAATGTAAATACTTCAAATCCAAGCTGGAACTTTGAAGAATCTGACTAAAGCAAGATTTGTTTTCTCTCCAGGTATTACTCCAAAATTTATTTAGTATATTTTCAATCTAGAATCTTAATTTTGAAACATAAAAATATCTTTTTCCATGTCTGAATATGATTCAATCCATAGATCATTTTTTTTTTAATTTAATGAATGATCGTAATTGATTTTTAATATTTTCAATAGAACTCTCTTTAACTTTTCTTAAACGAAAAATTGGGAATATAGTTTGTACTTATTATAATGTACAGGTATTCATGTTGAATAACTTGATTCTCAGTTCATAGATAATGAAGGATTAACTATAATTTGAAAGCCTGAGCAAGCATCACACAAAAGCTCTACCAGCATCCTTCGATTCATCTATAGACATCTGAAGGGAATTTCAGTCTTCAATAATCCAGTACAGTATGGTTTCTTGTTCACATCAAAACAACGGGTTCAAAAGAGTACACGTAGAAAAAAGAGAGGAGTCTGAGAAGTTTGACGCTGTTGGAGAGTGGAGCAGAGAGTTTTATGGCAAAGGGCCATCGCCCATCACCTCCCACAAGGATGTGGAGTAAACGGCCATTTACAATCAGCTGGTCGCAAGGGGTGCATGGTGGATGGACGAGGGGGAGGGGGAATTTAAATGCAACGAGAGGGGGCAGAGGAGATTCACCAGTCTCTGCCGGAGTGCCGGCCAGTCTTGTGCAGAACGTTGGATCGTTCGGTTAAAAACAGGTTCCACTCCTGGTGTTTCTTTTCAGTTCTCGTTACTTTATTTGAATTTTTGTAGTTTGTGAAACCATCAGACAGCAGGCACAGAACACACAGGATGGGTGTGAAAGGTTTCTTCATTACAGCAATATTAATCATCGGTATGTCCTACTATGGTATGTGTCAAATTTGAATTATTTTCAGCAAGGATTTCAAACGCATGGAGGATTTCAACGAGGATTATCGCTTGTTACCGCAACCTCATAGAATGTGAACCTCTTAACGGATTTGCAATCTAAACCTGAAGTGATTTTAAAGCTTTTTTCGTTTTTTATCTCATTTTGGGACATGTTTTGAATAACATTATAATGCTTCAGATCATCTTTCATAATTTCAAACAAAATAAATACCGTAGATCAAGAATATTGAGAGGTACATTGGTACATTTAATATATAGTAAATTTAATATTCACTGTCTTGGTAATACTCGTATTCATATGGAAATTAAATAATCAAAGAAACCTTTTTTCAACTCACTCGTTTGAAAATGGCATCATAAGTGAAAGCATGCCAAGAGATATAAAATAAAGTTAAAAAAGGGTACTTTGATTTTTTAATTTTCAAGTAAATAAATATTATACACTAATACACATTAAAGAAATCCGGATATAGAAAACTTTCAAATAGGTATTCATCTTGCAACTATCATCTAATAAAGTTGATGATTTCACTTATTTAGAGTACGTTTTACAAGTGCATTTAAAAACTTCATGACAAGAATAACACATATAATTAAATATATCACTTATATATTTGGGTATCGATTGAAATATATATATTGGGTACTGATTGAAAGAGTCAATCTATGATATTTCATTTAATATGGAATGTAAGAGGCTCCAATAGAAAGGCCTAACCAATTTTTTACAAAAAATTATTAATCATAGATATGAATATTAACGTTTCAAAGCTATTAACTTGGCATTAATTTAAATAATTAATGTTTTTAAATTTAGATTGATGTAGTACCTACTATTGACATATTAGGCTCTTTCCAAAGTGAATTTAGTCAAGATTTGAAACTGCTTTAATGGGAAAAACATTTCTTATTAATTCCCTGACGACGTTCAGAAACAGTCAGCATGAACTATATTTTGACAATCTCATCTATTAAACACTTGAATTTCAATTATCAATTTCTATTTAGTCACAATCACACATGGCATACAAAGAGAAAAGCAAAAACAAATTGAATTCCATCAATAGAAAAGATTCAAAGCTAAAAAAAATACAAAATGTTCAATTACATCAGATAAAAACAGTTCTGTGACCTGTTTCCAAACTAGTCCAATAATAGCTGACACATCAACTACAACAATAACATTCATCCATTATCTGATATAGAGTTAATGAACAATTATTACATTTGGAACTTTTTGCACAAGGTCTTTGATATTGAAGACCTGTTCACCTTCAGTATTTGATAATAGAGGTGCAGTACAATAATAATTACAACAGCAAATGCAATTGATATGGTTAACAATGGACAATTAACTATAATTATTTTTTGGCTTTTTTGAAGAAGCAAAAAATATATAATAGAGATAAAAATTTTTGTTTGACTAGTAGAGTCAATTATTTCTAGTTACCTCAGTAGAATTTAGTTGAAATTTCATTTTTACTACCAGGATCTAATAATAATAAACCTTGCAAGTTACAGTATTGAATTAATTTAGTTCATTGAAATGAATCCAGTGTACCTACATAATATATGTCTATTCTACTACGAGTACATGAATCCTGTTGGAAGGGTAACTGACTCCACCCAATCTAATAGACCTGTTGATTGAAATTTGCACTTAACCAAAAAGCATTCTACTTGAGCATAACATTTCAACAGAAGTCTGAAAAGTAATTTTAGATATGGATATATATGATAATTTCTTCGAATGGAACAGAATTTTCAAACACTATCAGTACACCAGTAAATAAAAATTCAAACATAAGTGACAAATTTATGATGGAACGCCAAGACATTATTTCAGCACTGTATTTCTCCACATGAATAATTTTCCTTGGCATTTAAAAATGTATTTTAGGTGAGCAAATTATTTCAATAATTTGCAACTTAATAGACGAAAACGAGAAAGCAGAATTACTTTGCCCTCCACGGTTTATTATTGGCTCTAAGAAAGCATCATGTGCTTCGTTTAAGCGCTATTGAAGTTTAAAAAATTCACAAGGATTCATCCTCGTTCAACAAATTGTCGACCATGACATGAATATTGGTACCATGCAGACAGTGGCGGCTATATGGGTCTCTATCTATCTATTCAGGCGTTGATTGACTTTTGCCTGCCGCAAGATTAGTTATTTACTATGAGGCGTGTGTGTTGGCGTGTGTGCTGGCGTGTGTGCTGGCGTGCGCGATCCTCCAACATTGTTGACATTATCGAGCAGTATTTGCCAAAATAGTGCCAACGCACGCAAATAATCACTACCTAGGTTTATTGAATTCATTCAATTACAACAAGAAAATACGTGACCAATTTTGAAAATGGAATGTTTCTGAAAGAAAGCTTTTTTGAGTTGTTTAGATTAAGAATTTCAATAGAAAAGGATGTATTTTGGGGAGATATAAAACAATAATTGGGAAGTATAGGCCTGATTGACGATCGTAGTAATTCTATTTCTGATAGTGAGATATACTACCAGTATAATGAATTTTCATCGTAATAATTTAGGTCTTTATTCTGGGACATATATGACAAAAACTGAAAAGTATGAGACTGATTTACAATCGTATATTTCCTGTTACTGTAAGAATCTTAATCGACATTGATGCTACCGTGACAATGATGAGTTTTTTCTCATTTTCTATCAACATAGAAGTACCAGATTTGGTAAATACATAATAATAAGAATGTGAATTAAATAAAGTATTTAGTTTTCAAAATCGGAATCTAAAATTTATTATGGGAAAAATTTGTAAAATACAGGGTTATGTTGTTCATAAAAATCTATTGTTGGGGACAGTATTGGAAACAATGAAAATTGTTAGCTTTTGCGAATATTTATAAAACAAATAACATCTTATGAGTGAACACTGATAAAGTTGTAGTTTGAAATGAAGGTCAAAACCAAATAAAATATAACTGGGCTCAAAACATGACTATTCTATTTCAATAAAGCATTAACTACCATATTTGCTAGGTTAGAATAAAGCTAAAATGCCGGTTGATAGAGCAAATGTAATGGGTTTCTCCCATAAAGGTTGAAGATAACATGTGAACTAACCACTAAACTTTATAAGTGCATAGGCTACTTGCCTACTGTACATTATTTCTGTGAATGATCCATTTGGAACTTACTCAAAAGATAGTGTTTTCTATGGTTGTTGCTCCCATATCTCCAAAGTAGCCTACTGTAATGTCACAGTCCCAGTTAAACGTGTGAGTAAGACTCTGAAGATAATTGTGACTCTTTGTTTTATTCTTGGTTCACTGACTTATATTGACTTACATAATAAGAGCAAACGAATACCTTATTAAAAAGAGAGATTAGAAAAAAAGAGGACAAAACATATCAACTGGGAGTTGAGAAAATGTTTCAAATACGTACAATCCGGGTTTCACAGAATTCAAGTTAAACTTTGACCAAATAGATTTATTTCTGAGTTTTGTGAGAGCATTCACTTATCTATTTAAAAAGATTGTGTTTTTTAGCACTTCAATAGCTTTATTTCCAGGCATATTGAATATTTATATACTATTGATAGAATCAAGATGACGGTTAATCCACATTTCATGATCCAGGAAAATGAACTTATTCATTTTTAATTTTAAAAAGAGAAATTCAAGCATGACGATTCAAAATAATCCTTGGAAAAAATATTATTAAGGATACTTCGGAGGGGAACATAGTATCAATAATCTGTGGGAAAATTAATATAAAAAACTTGATTCTGTAGACAACGATGCTGAAGAGTGATGCTTCTTGATGTGATACAGCTAAATAAACGAATCAATATATTGTCAATCATGGTCACTACTCTTTGTTCAATACTATTTTTCCAATACAATAGGTAATAGACATCATCCTTATAAGAGACTCTGAAGGAATGAGGCAGAACAGGTTTCAGCAGCCTCAACTGGAGTCAGCATCAGTACTGCATTAAGTCGCAGTTGGTCATGACTAAGGAATGTATCAAATACAGTAATATCAAGTTCGGCACAATATTGGATTGTGAATAATTAGAATGAGTTATTTGACAATGAATAAAAAAAGATAAATGCATCGCATATATCAACTATATAACAACTACATAATTTTTTAGAAGGTTTTAGAAGAATGTTTTAGAATCCCTCATGAATCCTAGACTTGTGCTTGAATAGTCTGAGGTACCGGTACAGATCGACCCAAGTATAAAAAGTTTGTCATTAAGTAATGGAATGACTGAAATACACGGATAAAAATTATAGAATGCAATTATTTATTAAATAGGCAGTATTGAAATAACATCACTTCAATTCTTCCAAATTGATTGTCACAATCTTTAAACATGAATGAAATTACTACCATAAAAGTAGATTAATAACTATGTCTAAAATCCCCAAGAGAATAATTTAGATGGGTCAACACTGCTCCTACTAAGAGATAACATAACACTCTTAGCAACATGCCACCAAAGGTTGACTTATGGACAAGCTCAATTTAAATGAATATTATTACAGCAAATGAGTATGCAATACACACATCTGACTACCCATCAAACATTACTCAGCATGTAATTCCCGTATCTTTGTCATTTGGAAAGTCAACCGATGGAGGAGAAATCGGAATATATACAAGCACGCAAACCATGAGATTCTCTGAGATCTCCATCCTACTCTGGCTCACTTGATTTACAAGACAAACCGAAACTAACTTCCTACGAGAAAGGAAGTGCTATGTTTAAACGGAAACAGAAAGTACATAGAAGTCGAGAATATCGTCTCCAGAAGAACTCCTAATTGAATAAGTAACGTGTTTCCGACCAACACAATAATTATAGTAGTGACTGAGCTTGTGAAAAGTTAATGAAACGTGTACGGTACGCCTGAAAATGTACTGTACGGTCTATGTTGATTAATTAGGATTTTCCTAGAGAAACTGCCGTTTTCAAAATGGACACATTCTTCACTTCTGTTGCATAAGGTTGGCACTGTTTTCTAAAGTTGTATAATTAATTATTATAGTATAATACTATATATAATCGACAGAGTTAGTGACAGATTATACATTTGAAGATTCCAGGACTCCCATGGTCCATTGATGAAGCAGAATTAATAGAATTGTCGATTGAGGTATTTTAATGAATGTAATAATATAAAGTTGGGTTGGTAGTTAAAAAACTGTACTGTTACAAAAAACATAATATGGTATTGTGAAACCCAATTCGGAAGGATAATAATACTATCAACTTGAATATGATTTTTAAAATGGCCAGATTATTGATTATTCATAATGGTTAATTGCTAAGATTGAAATAAAGACTTAAAGACTTAATTGCTAAGATTTCAACTTCCCAAACCCAAATACCATATCAAAGTTTCACTGATCATTAAGTAAACGCAATCAAACTAGGAATAACTACAAAAATTAGTTGAAAAGTCTGGATACATTTTGGCATAACAGCTATCAATTAAGCATTAGATCACTTTGAGACACAAGGAAAACTGAGAGAACAACATTTATGACGATTTTCGTCGATGAAACAAGCTTTCAATTGCATAATTTCTTTAAATTTCTATTTGTATAAATGGACATGAATGACATGATGAACCAAAGATAAACTATGAGCCTAAATTAAAAGTGTAACATAGACAAAAATATTGATGTCTACACGGCTTACAAGATAAACTTTGACTGCTTTTGTTAGTAATGACGACCACCAAATGAGTGCATTATTTTTCTATTTTTCTAGTCAACATGCATAATTATCAAATTATTTCAGCAATTTTGAATCGGTTTCTGCTTTGCAGTTTAAAATTGTCATATTGAGACTCTGCTTAATCCGGTTTCCAGTCCACAACTTATTTAATATAAGTTTAAACTTGTTTTTACTTTTGAAATTTCTACTGATCTTTATTATAGAGAAATTTGCTACAACTAAAAAAATTAAGTTCTAATTCATTTCAATTTCTATAAATTTCAAACATACAATTTTGACATTTTTATGGAAGTTTCCTACTTGAAGTTTCAATCTGAAGTAATTTGTAGTAGAGTTTAATTTTGAATCATATAATATAAAAAGAACATTTTTGCTCAAATAATAACAACAGTTATGAAGATACCAGAAGAACAGAATAACAAAGGAACATGAAAAGTATACGGGCGTAAGTCAACTGCTAATTTGTTTGACATTGTTCCGGCGCATTGTGAGTGTGAAGCGCGAATTGCTATCAAACTCAATCGGCAAGTTTTCGATAGTTTGATGCGATAATTTGAAACAGTTGGTTGAAAATGACCCGTAGCTGATGTCAAACGTCAATGAAACTTGTTGACGATAACGCAGTTATTGCGTGACCTGTAGTATGGCATGACCGACCACTTATACAGTACTTCACATTGGTTGACTATCAGCTAAAACTACAGTTAAACGACATTGAAAAAGCTATTATAATTAAATGAAGGTGGATTAATTGCATGAATAATTTGAAGGTAAATTAAATTATAAGTACACAAAACTAATTACTGTTATCGCATGTGTATCAAAATGGTAGGATATCTTGATAAGATCAAAATGACTAATTTATACTGAAGTAGCGGCTTGGATTCCTCTCCATAGAGTACAAGAGTGAATACAGTGCTAACTAGTGAAAAACGTGTGCAAGGATGAAACTCTGCATTTGTTGGGGGAAATGCAAACAGCAGTTGAGTGGGGCCTGCTTCAAATTTATATTGCTACAATTGATTTTATTTAGAAAATTGGTTTATTTATAAAACCCAGCTAACAAAAAATCTTGAAGGTGATTATGAACTCAATATAACTAAAAATGTCATTTATCATTACACATTAATTTTTCATTCAACTATACACACTATTAAATAGATGCATTGATAGAGTTATTGGAGACGAAATAGCATCAACCCAAACAAATCAATTAGATGCAATCGGTGAAATCTCTGTGTATTTGAATGAGATCCCAAGAAGAATTTTAATATATATAGACATGTCATTATTTGAAGGAGTTATTTTCGTTCTCAACACATAGGAAATACAATCAATATTATGCAATGATTTCCATCTTCCGTCAGTGAAGGAAAACATTACAAGGTACATAAATCTCTATCGATTTTTAATAGCATCTATCTAAGAAAGTTGGAAGTTGGACTAGTATTGACGACTATAGAAAACGCTTAAAAGTACACTAATGACAAATAACTGGTTGTAAACTATACATATTTTGACAAGAGAAAGTAAACTATTCTCCTCCCAACACCCACTCCCACTCTACGTACTCTAAAGATTCAGATCTGGCTATTTCGAACATAGGTACTCAAAAATATGCCATAAATGTTCACTGTATAGAAGAATCTTGATACTGCTCTTCAAATCTGAATATCTACGGTACTCATAAAGAGTTTACTCATTTTTTCCTGTAAACATTACAGATGCACTCTTTAAAAGCTCCACCACACATGATCTAATAAGAGATTTCACTTTCAAGTTCACGGTGACTCGTTTTATTTATAAACTGGTTAGCGAGCCGACTAGTCTGCCCTCTCACATTCTCACGGCTGTTGGCATATTAAAGTAGTCTGCATTTGGTGTTGAAATCATTTCAGAAACATATCCCGGTACCAAGTTAGAGACAAATATTAAATTTACCTCATTTTGACTAGAAATACTGTATATCCGTTTTACCTCAGTTGGAAATAATACAAGGGACACACTGGTGGAAAATACTTCATAAGGAATCAGGAGTTCACTCTGATAAATCATAACAGTACATAGGTTGAACGATTGTAATAAAGATGATGAATAAAAATTCATTGATGAGTAATGTACCCCATTTTTTTGAAATTTTACTCCATTTAAAATGCAGTTGGCTTCCTTATGAATCTATTATTACAGGCTCACTTATTCGGAAGACATTTGAAAATCAATCTCAAAGAAAAATTCATGAGTAAATTTGATGTTTGTTTTGAAATATTATTTTAAACTGCTATATCTCTGTACAATACAAGAATTGAAAAGTTCCTAACTATCCAAAAAGTTTAGTTTTGAAATCATTTAACTATTTCATCTACAGGCTTCTGGTTTGAAGGAATAACAGCTCTTAATTTGCTCAAGTGAACACAGAAATATCTTGACATCCGACGAATCTGTCACATATAGTACATCCCATTTCCTCATTTGACTAGTGAACTGGATCCAAGAAAACTGGTTTGAGAGTTGAAGTTCAATCATAGTCATTCAATTGAATAAGGGCGTCAACAAGATAAATTGCCGTTATTAATGGACAATGGAGTGCAGTGCACCATTGTACGCCGGGCCAACTATATGTCCATCAAGTGACATGGAAGCGTTACCGATTCACTTTCAACGGCCAGCATTTCTCTCTTACAAAACACCAATGCTGCCCATTCAATCAATTCTGACAGATTGAAGTGAATCTCTCACTATAGGCTCCACCAACATCATGATATCAAAACACTCCTCCAAGCTCTAAAAGTCATTGGGCAGACGCTATAACAGTTCACCTCCACTGCACTAAGTAGAAAATTATTCAACACATCACGTTCCACTGATCAGTACACTCCTGCCGCATTCAAATACGTCAAAGATAAGTAGAGGACCTTTCAAGAATAGGACATAACATTCAAGTTTCAAGTGTTCAGGATTGGAGTTTCAGTTTCAGATTATAAAAAAAAGTCTAAAGACAGAACATGGTTCATTGACACTGCAATGTAAATATCCCTAAAATAGCTAATAGCTTGAGGGATTTCAAAATATATTTTGTATAATATGTATTGTTTTTATTGAAATAGTGATCGTCAGACAAACTTATGTTCTCCTGACCGAAAACTAAACAACATCTCAAAGAATTGGGAATATACAGTGTATATGTAGGCATTTGAGAGTCATGAGCTTTATATGTGTTGTATATATGCCATACACTAAAAAAAATAATAATTGAAATTGAAATGAACATTAATATGCACACAATACGAGGAAAATGTTAAATCACCAAGTGTGACAAATAAAGAGACACCACTGAAGATAGATAAATAAATAGTGACATTGGAAATTCTATAAAGAATCCAACAGTTGTTGGTTCAGTTATAAAAATCAGGTTTATCATAGAACAAGAAAGTACACCGACTTTATGAATATTGCTGTTGGACAAGAAGAGAACCAGGGAAGAAATTATTGAAAGTTTCAGTGACTGACAGGAAATTATCATGCGACTTAGAAAAAACGGTGATAATGGTGTGGATTGATAGGAAAGACACATACTATTCAATATATATCTCAGAAGAATATTTATATATTTATGGAGCTTAAATACACAAAAAATCGATAACGGTTATGAAAAAACTTATATTTGAACTCATTATACATGACATGACTAATAATGCCAAAAAATGATGACCTTAATGATTGAAGTCTTCAAAAATAACCCATTCGACTTCAAGTTTATCTCCAATAAAATAAGACTAATAACTTTGAGGCATTTGTTTAATACGAAGCTAATAAAACTTGGATTCATGAGAAGTATCATAGTTTGGATAATCAATGTTACATTATGTGATTTTTGAACTAGATTGAACTGCCATAAATATCCCCAATTTCAATAACAGTGTTTTATTCACTAGTGGATTTTATTGTGGCATGCATGAGTTATTTGAATTATTTGCAACGTTGATGTCAATTGAATCGACTTACTTGATTGACAATAATTTATTACGATGATGTTTGGACTAATCAATTATTGTACCTGAATTTTGGCATGAATTAAAATTTAAGTAGAATTTTCTAGAGTTTTATCACTTTATTAACGATTTTAATCAAAATTGTCTCCTCCTATCTTCTATTATTTAGGGAATGTTACCTTTCAAATTAATAGAAAATAATAACATTCTATATAAATAATAGTTACTGATTATTAATAAATTTTATTAGGTGGTGAAATTTACCTTTAATACCTTTGCCTTTACAAGTTGTTTAGGAAATCATTGTTCTCAAAACGATGTAGACTCGACAAGTGACAAGACTCTATTCATGCTCTAATAGAGTATAAAATTCATTTTCAACAGAGAAGTGCATAATCAGTTTCCAAATTTTGATAGTGAAGAGACAAAAATGTTTGCCCATCCATATTTGGGATTAAAAAAAAAGATAATTTTGCTTTACTTTCTTCCCCTTACTACTTGAATGAGAATTTATCAAATTGAAACCCTGTAGATTTCCCAGTATTTGTTGAAATGGATGTTATCAACATCGATAAATCTGGTTACAAAGAGCACCATGAAAATTCGTAAACAAAGAGAGCGTAGTTGCATTTCACGGGCCAATGCATGCCAAATAAAGTAGAAGTAGGGTAAACATTGCAAAGTGGATCACGGACAAACCCAACCGCTGGCAGTGATGTATACATAGCATAGCAGATCAACTCTATTCTGGAGCATTGACCCAGTATATTGCCCTAAACATCTGTTTCCGACTGGCGAGAGGAGAGGAGAGGAGAGGAGAGAGAAGACATTCACAGGACAAATGTTCATGTTTCATAAGTAGGTGGAGGAGGTCAACTGTGTACAAAGCAAGTATAAAAAAATTATTGTAGTATCAGCCAGTATTTATTTTTATACTGATACAGTAATTAATTATTGAAAAATCATTGAAAAAATTATTAGTTCCAGAGGACTAGAACTGGTTATTTATAACTGAGTTTGATTCTCTCAAATTGAATTTCATAACTTGAACCTGTAAATACAATAGAAACAAATAATGTTGAGCTAAAACATCTGGGGATGAAAAATCGATTCCAAAATAAGATATTTGTCCGAAAAGTTCAGATTTGGGGCTATTGTTCTGCAATGTCAAAAAAGATTAGAAATACAATAGGAGTAAAATGAGCAGTAACTAGGAGCCATAAATAATATGAGCTGTTTCAGAGATCGTTTTCTGATGACAAATTAATGGAAGCCATGATTTTCCATTGAATTTCTTAGTGAGAAGACCATGCTTATTGAGAATAAGCTTATTTGGAGCTATCAATGGAAAACAAAATTCGCTGATCAAAGGGGTTTATTTAGGAAAATTTTTGACGACTGTACTTCGAAGCTATGTAGCAACATTTATACTCTTAGTGCGGTTGCACAAAATCCGGTTTAATTTTAATCGTGATTAATTCCACGAGAACCGATAAGAGAAGCCGTCTTATTAAAAAGGCCTTCTCTGATTGGATCTCGTAAAATTAATCATCATTAAAATTTAACCGGCCTTTGTGCAACCGGGCCTGAATCTCAAAGATTTAATCACCTCCGTAAAAGATTCAAAACTATAAATTCCCTCATTAGAGTTGAAAAATAGAGGATTATGAATAGGATTTTTGTAGGGCAGGGAATGGTGATGCTGCAGTAATTTTAGAAGAAATTGAGGCTGTCGACGTGTCAAGAAGGTTCAACATGAAAATACACCTGCTATTAACGAACATAACATAAACAATGGAAAATATAATCGTCGCTCTGGTTGACGATAAAAACTCTTCCAATGATGCATATTTTCACCGTTTTTTAGTTACTTTTGTGATTTAATCGTGGTTCTTGTATTTAACATAATAATTATTACGTAGGGGTTTCAATTTTTCGTTGTTTTCGTCTGTTACAAAGTGTTGATTTAAAGTGTCAACAATAAAAATACTGCATAAACTGACAACTGCTTGCTGTTCTTCAAATTTGTAACAGTATCCAGTGAGATAGCCCATCTGACTTTCAGGAAGTCAACCAAATTTCTAGGATAGATTCACTTCTTTCAAGATAAGATTGATTCGACATTCAGCGTTTCACCGTTTAACCGACGCAACATTACGGTTTGTTACCGCTAGAAATGACACAAAATTCGAGCGAAATTTTCTTTGGTAATAAATCAGAAACGAAAGTAACCATTGCTAGCTTTGCTACCGAAACTAAACTTGGCAGTTTGCAGCAGATGATGTACTGAAACGGCAAACAGTGAAATCGAAGCAATTTTCACTGGACCGGGTTTTCCCAACGAGCAACGAGGTTGGCCAACCAAAGCCTCAGCCACGCTTCGTCGACTGTCAGATGATCGATAGTACGACAGACATCGATCTATCGATTGCAGAATTTTCGAAAATTGTAGCAAACCTGCCTTTTATCCGATTTATAATGGACAACTCTTAGTTCCTGGCTTCCTCCTGACAGTTGGAAAAGAAATTGTAAGAAATTTGAAGAAAATGTTACAGGGTAATTCAAATTTAAGAGGATTGGATAAAGAGAAGGACAGAATTGAATAAAGAGAAGATAACACTGAATAAATTGTACATGGAAATTATGCGTACATACTTAAAAAAAAACGAGCATCAAGTACAATGTTGTGATACACAGTGAAATACAGCCATTATTGATTCCATTAAAGTGAAACATAGAAGACCAGGGCGAAGTAGAACAAATCCTCAGATTGGAAAGTATGAATATTTAATAAGTTGGCATACTCCAACTCAACGGGCATTTACGATTATGAATCAGGCAACAAAGCAATGCATATCAACTAGAAGAGACCTACGTCACAGTAGGAAGAGAGAATTTTGAATGTGGAATTAATAGCAAATCGATGTAGGAGAATAAGAAATAATGTACTGCAGTATCCAGACAAGTTATGCACCCCTTTATAATTTATATGAAAGGAATACATGTTGAATGCAAAAGCTAAATATAAATAAATACTCAAATCCGGTAATATTATAATAAAAACTCGACACAATCTCTTTCAAGGTTGAAATTAGTAGTCAGGTCACTATGATGAAAACTTCACAAGTATAGTAGCACAAGAAGAGTATGTAGTGAAGCAGTACGGTACTGAACTTTATTCAAAACAGCTAAACTAAGAGTCACGAACAGTGAGCCTTAGTTCAAGTTGAATTCTCTATTTTACAGGAAAATTTTATAAATATGAATAAAAATAGGAATCCAAGTACCCTTTCTAAAACTGTTAAGTCACAATATAGTTTTATTTATTGTTTCATATTCAAGAGTAGCCCTAAAGGAAAAAACAATTTTATTTTAAATATGAAAGGATATAGAAAATCAAAAACCTTTCTGACCAGCCAAAACACTGAACCACTGAACAGTACAAAAAATCAAATCAGTATAAGAAATGGGCGAGTCTGAATAGCCAATGATAATTAACATAATTATTGAACAAGGAACCTTGGTTCCTACTTTCTATCAACAACACTAACATGAAAGCAACTATTTATTTAATCGAATTTCAAATTTAAAGCTGATATTTTTCAAGTTGTATCCTTTTAATTCCCCCATGACTGTTTTCCAATAGATTAGTATGATTACCTAGGTATGATCATAAGTATTTGTAATGTAATAGGTAATGTGATAAATGAACATTTGAAACAACCCAAAGTTATACGCACATTCGCGAATGCATTCTCTATGGTATGATTCATCCATAAAGTCCTAAAATGATGAGTCATAGATGATTATCACCGTTTCAATGATCTTGAATAGGATTAACACCAACAACAGTTTGGACAGATCCTTATTTGTGAAATAGGACTGCAGATATTCCTGTGTGGGAGCAATGACCTCTCATTTGGGTCCTTTCAAATGCAAATCATTAATCACTGTATGCGGCCTCCAGACTTGGAACTCGGACTGGCATCCTTGATCTTGACTTTGACATTTTAGACACTCTGCAGTTGATCATTCAACCATTAATCATCAAGAAAGTTATCAAGAATAATTAGTTACATTCATCTTTATTAATACTTGTATAAACAATATAATACAGATTTAGTTAATTTATATTCAAGTTATTGGAAAAGCTTCAAGAACCTCCTTTGATATTTTTTGGTTCATCTAGAAATAGCTGTAACCTTCCTCTCCATCCTATAAAAATCGAAATAAATGCAGAAGCATTACACTTTACAAAGAATAATTGAGAAAAATAACAATATTAATATTACAGTTGTGTTGTGTGTGATGTGGTATTTTTCCACTTTTTAAAAAGTGGTTGACAGTTTTTATTTGTGCTTTTCAAATATTGTATATTTATCAAAATATTGTTCAAACAAAACAAAAGAGTTACAGCATTTCATTAGAATCAACTGCCTTCATCTTCTATTTTCATTGGATCTTCATTTTCTTCCTGTAGATAGAGTCGATCAAGTGTACCCTATTCGATTATTTGTTCAATTTCTACCTTTCGATAGAGTCGAACAAGTGTATGATTTATTCTATTCGATGATTTTAAAAGTAGCTAATTTTGAAATTAAGAAGGACAATAATATGAAAATTATAAATAGGTTGAGATTTGGAGATTGGGCCACGAATCTTATTATTTGACAGTTATTCAACTTCCACCTTTTGTGGAACTAATCCTTAATTGAATAAGAATAATAAAAAATGAGGTAAGCAGTTATCAAGTGAAAATTCACTGCAATTAACGCGGAAAGACAATTATTAACACAACGTTGCTAGTGAATGTTACGAAACAAGTGATTTAGCAGTCATCTGATTAACGCAGATAATTATTGTCACCGTCGAAAATGCGACAGTCACTGTGAAAATCGACAATAACTGAATGGTCTGGTGACTCGATTCGCGGTAGGCCGCGCACAAC
The DNA here is from genome assembly GCF_014356525.2 of Nilaparvata lugens. Taxonomy (NCBI): domain Eukaryota; kingdom Metazoa; phylum Arthropoda; class Insecta; order Hemiptera; family Delphacidae; genus Nilaparvata; species Nilaparvata lugens. Next base: position 21,346,493 of record NC_052507.1, read on the forward strand.
TGAGAAGATGCCCTGTAACCGCATCATAAAAGAGCCAACTTCCGCGTCTTGAAAACTAAACAGAGAAAGAAACACCAACGCAGCCCACTAAAGTTGCAATACAGTTAACTATAATGACAGGCTGACTCGTTTCCGTTGCCCCAAACAGTAATATCTGATGACGACAATAACCGTTCTGAATCTTGGAGAAAAAGAAACTCTAAAGGTGCGTACAGATATACGCGCCGCGAACATGAGCAATTTAATCAGCTGATTATATCTGTATTTTTAAAGAAACGGTAAGATACAGATATAAAAAGCTAGGCATCAGCTGATTAAAAGTGAATTGCTCATGTTCGCGGCGCGTAAATCTGTACGCACCTTCATATACCAAAGTAGTAAGATTCACTTTAAACTTTTGGATTTTTATAATTGTTAGCATTGATTAATTTTAACATTATAATTAAGGAATGCTGACAATTGGAAGTGAACCTCACTGTAGGAGATTTCAAGTATTGAAATTCAACAACTCAATAAATCACTGATAGGCCTACTCTTGTGAAGAGTACATTCATCCACTGAATAAATAATAGATAACCATAAATATGCTCAACATTGACAGTCAATGGAACCGGTATTCATGTTCAATAACTTTATGAGTATGACCAGTAATAATAATTTGTGTCGAAACTTTGAATGAAGCATAAAATAAACAAGTCAAATGGATAAATCGTGTAATCCATGCATTTCCTTATTCTGATGTCTCTCTGGAATAAATTGGTAAACAAGTCCTTTCTACCCATAGCCAAATCTAAATAAAACATTCCTCGAACAAGGGAATAGTTTGATTAATTCATTTTCCATTTTCAGGTTTCATAACCATTCATAAGATCTTTAACCATTTAAGACCATTCATTTTGATAGTGGATATACAGAATTTCATCGTTTAATGGGTGACTAAATTCTCAACATAAAAAAATTGCATTAATTTTTCCACCTTTTCGATGAGATTGTCTAATTATGATTTTAAAAAATTCAATTACCTCAAAAGTGAAAGTGCTGTACTTATTCATAGACGCCACTTGAACAATTTGCAAATTAAAGAACTCCTATCATAAAAGTTAAACAAGTAATAAGTCAGTTATGCAAAAATACACCCTTTAAAAATGTTGAACTTGTTGCTACTATAAAATCGCTTCTGCTACCACTTTGTGTGTATCACTTTTCTAGGAGATAGCGAGAGTAATAATAATTGGAATGTAAATCAACTAATATTGCTATTTTTTCTCTTAGGCTTGAACTAAGTCCAGCAAGGACATTAGTAAACTAATAGCTTAAATAGAATAACTCTTTTTTATATTTACTATAAACTTATACATCATTTTTGGGTTATACATAATTGTTTCTTCTAAACATCTTTAATTAGAATAATTTATTCATTTGTTGTAGAGAATTTTCTAGTAAAACTTCAAGTGGAAGAGATTTTTTATCATTTTTCTTCAGAGATGTTAGTTTCTCAACAAGAGCCAAAAATAGCGAAATAATTTCACAGAAATACTGTACAGTAATTTGAAAATATTTCGAAGCGCTATTACGCGTAAATCCGTTCTCAAATCACATGGAATTAATCGCGTGATTTCGCACATACAAACAAAATTTTGCTGTAGAGTAATAACAGAGTAATTGCATCTAATGATGCATCCATATGCATCGTTGAAATATGGAATTAAAGGCGGAAAATTACCCAACTGACGAACTGTAGTCAAGGCTGTAGCCTGGTGCCTGGTGCAATTGCACTCCAACCTAAATTATTTTACATGAATTCTAGCTGAAGTGAAACGGACATCCGAAAAAATGAATGGATGGTTATGCAATGGTTTTCTCTGTTAGAGATGTAGTCTGAGTTAATTTTTGGGATAATAAATAGAAAACTTCTCACGACATAAGTTAGTTGCACGCAAGGAAAAAATGAACAGTTATTGGTGACTATTATTAAACTGCTCGATTTAGAGGTTAAATAAAACAGAAAGTAGTGGTCAAACATACAATTGAGATTTTCTTATCTTGATAAAGGGCAATACTCCCTTGCATAAAGTAGGTTCCCTTCTGAATTACTGGCAAGTGGTAGAGTGGACATTACTTTACAAACTTTGCCACGTCATCAAATAGAAAAGTCAAAGTCATTCTATTCTATGAAATGTGAATAATTTATTTGATATTACTCGATGAGGTAAGGCTCTGAAATGCAAAATGCATCTGAAAAAATAAATGAGAATGAGAAGTTATTCAATTGGTATTATAATACTTTGATACCAATCCAAGTGTAATTAAGCATTTATATTGTGAATTTCTACCAGAGAGTATAGAATGTAATTATAGAATTACAATCTATACTCTCTGATTCCTACATACATTAAATTTCCAAAGTAAATTTAATTGATGAATGCCAACTTTAATGTTTCAATCCAACGCCTAAATAGCAAAAAATAATACAATAATAAGATGTGTTCTCATGAAATGATAATGAAAATTGGCTATTCTATAGATAAATCAAGATATTGTTCCTAGTTCACGATGTCATCAATAGCCATGAAAAAAATACAACCCATTCTCTAGAATGTAAATAGCTGGAAAAGGTATATCGAGTTAATCCAAGAGTATTTTCCAATTACGTAACACTCTCAACATCATCTAGTGCCAACAAACAATAGAGTATTAAAAAATCTATAGGTAACGTGAAAACAGACTATTTTCTGTAATAATGAATTAAGTAGACTTGAGAGATTTATTTTCAATATTTCGAAACAATTCTTCCTACAATTTATTTCTATAGAATTTCGTAGATGGGTTTTATTATTGATTTCGTTATAGTGATCAGTTAAACGAGGCTGAGTGGTAGAGAGGACTTGAAAGTCCCAAATCCGCCAAATAAAGATTTTTTTTCATTTCATCAGTGACAAGCCATTGGCTATTGTCCAAAGCCAATGACAGACTGAAAATCCATCAGGTTTCATAGAAACAGTTATTTAAATCAGGCACTTTATAAAAACTCATGTTTATTACAAGACCAATATCCAGGAATTTTAAGAGCTCCTTAATTACTATTTCCACTAAGTGACTTTAGACAATTTCAATTTAAGCCTTCATTTAAGAAGTAGACTGAGAATTTGCATAATTATGAGGAAATAGGACAACCTTCAACATTACAATTTGTATGATTTATAGTACAATTTGTATTGTAAAAGATACATATTTGGGGAAACCAGTTGTCTCCATTGTGAAAAAATAAATTACTATATTAAAGGAGAGGGGGTACAACTCTTGCTAAGGTTTTCAAGTACTCATGTGTTTACTCTCTAATAAGAGAAAGTTTCAACAATATTGTACGTGAACTCATTGTGAGTTGATTGTAAATAGAAGATGAGTAGGTATTACTCATTATTAAAAGGTATAATAATACATCATCTCTGAATTATTAAAATGTATGATAGGCCTTCATATCTGAAGTTCATACTCTAGCAATGGCAGTCATTATGCAGTGTATTATTATATACAGGTAAACAAGAGAAATTATGAGATTGAGAGAAATTTAATCGTTGAAGATGAATAAATCTCCCCAAATTATAAATGAATTATTGTTGTGACAGTGCATTAGAGTGAAATACTGGGTAGGAGGATGCAGGAGTACTTTTACTATTCCGTGTTGTTTATGGAATGTGTTTTCCAGGAGATTGTTTCTGGTTGATTATTTGGCCGTGACTAGAAAGCCCTCGATCCAAAGTGGAAGAACAAGTCTTGAACGGTAAAGTTCACCAGTTCACAACTTATATTATTGTGCGCCACTCGAATCTGAGTCGCAACCTTCGGCCTTTCAAGTTATGTCATAAAATATTGTAGGCTACAGTGAGTCAGATAATACATGAAATGAAATCACGGTGTTAGCCTACTCACTACTATTACACATGCATGCCCGTAATACAGGATTAAAACTGATATATACAAAATTATGTGCAATTCCTGAAAAATTGCAAATAAATAAACTAACTTTACAAAATGATTACTACAAAGTTTTTAATTATTTGATCAATTCTATATTTCTTGTGCTCTTTCAGTTTTGTTCATTATATTTGTACAGTGTAGAAATTTATCTGTGCACTGTATTAAATGTGCTTTGTATTTAACATTCCATCTCATATTACCTACCTCCTCATACGATTGTTCTATTTTATTTATTTCTAAATTAATATGAACATTTATACATAATTATTCTGCAGTGTGAATAAAGTATAGATCAAGTTAATTATAAATCAATCAATTTATCATCTTTATTTTCATGTTACCTAATATTATACTTGCTTTCTTTTAATAACACAGCAATGAGTCTAACAGGTACATTTATTATTGATGAAATTTGGCTTCAGACAAACAGAATGTCGTTCCAAAAAGAAATCATCCTCTTTTTCTTCCTTCTGTGTTTGAAAACAACAACAGCTATTTTTGAGATATTTGTGTACTGTGTGGTATTCCCATTGAGTGTTTCTAACACTCATAAACCAAGTCTGTTTCACTCAAATTTGGAAACGATCCAAACACGAACTCTATTTTCAATGCAGTCCGAAAAATAGACTTAGCATTCCCAACACTAGACAATGACTGCTCTAAAGTTTGTCCACATATGTAGCAGTTTCTGTTTCAAACCAGGTTGAGCCCGAGAAGTGGATTATTTCCTCGATTATTTTCTTAGGAGAAGAAACGTTTTCGATTGGTAATTATTAGTGAAATGCAACAGATTAGAGACTGAATTATATTTCTATGGGAATGTATGAAAATCTAAATCTTTAGAAAAAATCAAGGTGAAATAAAACACATTATTGCTATCATAACGATGTACTGTACAGTATTGATGGAAAATATAGGGAGAAATTACTATGTGATATGACCTACGGAATAGATCTTTATATACAGTATATCCTTGTTATACATCGTTGATATACATCCTAAGAGCTAATATCCCATCAACATACCCAGGAAATTGAGAAATCTAGGAAATTCACTGACGAATTAATAGATTCCAAAGGATTTGTCGATTAAATAAGCAATCGATCAAATGTGACAGCCTGAAATCAATGCACCAAATTGGAGCAACCTGAAATGCTTCTCTTGAATGAGGAGGAGTGGTAGTGACTCAGTAGTGGTATGATAACCCAATTCATGCTTTCCAACTCCATCCTTTTCCACTCCACAAATAACCGGTACAAACCGCTCATCGTTAACCGACAAGTCGACTATAAATAGTGGCCACTCAAATCCCAATTCATCAATCTCCATTAACCTACTGAATTTCAATTAGGCTAAAGGCTAAATGCATCTCGTCAACAAGAAGTCGATATCTATTGTACAGCTAATCAATATCATTAATGAGCGCTAAAAAATATTTTTATTCACAAAAATTGAAAATTCTCAAAACGTAACAAGATAATTAGAAGAGATCTAATAATCGAAAAAGTGTAGATCCAACAGATCCGAAGGAAATTAGAAATAGCGTGGATGGGAGAAAATGAAATGCTGTATGGGAGGTAATAACATTTAGTACAAGGTGTAAGGATGGTCTAGGTACAGGGTCTACCAGATGTAAGGATGTAACTATGTACCGTAATACTAAACTAAACTCCGGTTTTCACTTTCAGAGTGAATTCGTAAATCCGTGTTGCATCAGCGAGAGAAATAAGTGACTTTTCCTTTTCACACCATTTCAGTGATTTAAAAGGATTTGAATAGTGCTAATGACAGGCTAGACGTTAATGATAATAGATAATACTGGTGATCATTGCATCTTTTTTCCTCATCCTTATTTCTTTATCTTCCTTTTCAACTTTGTCCATCACCTTCCGCTATTTGCGATAGTACATATAGGTGCTGGCATTTCAGTCACCTACAAAAACTTTCACTGATGTTCAGTGAGCTAACCAACATCTTCCTGTTTTTCTTCTCTAATCAATAGAAAATGTTGCTGTAGATGTGTCAAAATACTAACTGCTTTCTGCTCATTTATTACACTTTATAGTTTTTGCAAACTACACAAAAACCACATTTTCTCACATAAAAATATAATTTCTTTACAGCCAGAAACAATTGATTAATTTCCACATTCACATACAAAACACAATGGAAAATAGTGAAGAAAGAGTTGAAAACAACTTACTTATAGGAAAAATTATAATAGTCTATATCCTATGACATAATTCAACACTTTGTAGATGAATAAATCATATTCAATAAGGCGAGCGATTTATGAATGTTTTTATGTTTGTGGATATGTCCGACGAACATTGGAAACATCTCTAACTATTTTGATGGATTAATTAAATACTAATACATGCGTCAAACGTTTTATTGTGGATTCCCATCCCTGTACTTTTTAGCGTAGCTCGATTTCTAGAAATTAGTAAGAGTGATATGCTAATTCTACCTTAAAAATAAATGGATGAGGAGCAAGATAAAAAGTTGATAATAATGAGAACCTTAATAAATAAATGAATGAATGACGAGCAAAGTGAAAAGTAGATAAAGGGAACTTCAAATCCTTAATACATCATAACGTGCATCTCACAAATCAGAACAAATTCACATAAATTTAAATTCAATTGTGTATATAAAAATGTATATGAGATCCAAATAAGGTAGCGAAAGGACTTGAGCACAGAGATCAAAGTTTGTTTACATTCTTTTTCTCATCAATTAGGCCTCTCGGGAGTCGGGACTTATCTATTGTATGATTAGAGATGTGACGTCAACGTCTTTGATGTTTCTAGTAGGAATTGAACCAAATTAAGACGCAAACATCAATTATTAAATTAATTAATCAATAACAATTAATTGGTTTGAACTTTTATGGAAATTTGCCCTTCTAATGAATTTGACATGAGAAATGGAAAATACCGTTCATATGATAATATGATACAATACATCTTAAAATCTCAATACAGTTGAAAATACACATCTTATGAATGAGTTAATTGATAATTTTTTTCCTGTTAACGATTTCTACGAGGTAATGAATCGCCATCTTAGAGATTAATACAACTATTATAAAATCAAAACCCAGACGGATCTATGCAATATTCAGATATAACAGATTTGAAAGTTTGAAGCTTTATAGCGAGGGCTTCTTTATCCACCATTTCATTACATTGTAGGTATTTCCCGAGAGCGATTTTCAAAACTGATTTTACATAATAATAAATTTCCAGTCAATTAACATACAAAGCAGTACCACCAAAGAACACGTTTCGGCTATAATTTTTGATAGCCATGGAATAATACCGGCAAAATCAGGCTGGCTCTATTTGTTAAGCTTCATGTTCAAGGTGACCATGAAGACCAGCTATAGTAAAATTCACCTCAAACTGTCAGCATTTCTTATAAAAAAACCTCGATGCTTCCCATTCAAGCAATGCTGACACTCTGCATAAAACAACAAAATCCTACTACCAACAGAAAGAAAGTGTGTCATTGATGGCCTTCACAAAAATAAGATCATCAAAACAGCGAGTCAAATGTTTTGATAATTGAATTTGTAAACAGAAGCATGTAAACTGGCCGCCGGTGGATATTTAGTTGAAGGCAGCAATCAACACAACTGCTACAATGCAGCAGGTTAATATTATTAGTAAGCTACACTATTTCAGCGGATGTATCATTAGTTAATAATTTGCCAGGAATATCTGAAACTGGTTCCATGATTCAAGTTGAAAATGAATTGTACCAAAGTGACATTACATACAAAATACTGCAAGTATTTCGAGTACTAAACATTTCGAGTCATTAACATTAACATAATTATGTCTAAGGAGTCGTGTTATTTGGGTTTTTTGATGAAAATTGAGACAATATTCTATTGGAATAGAGTTCAGAATAAGTAGCTAAGAAAACGTGTAAAATATGCAGGGCCCTGAGGTATTACTCCACCAATTATTAGTAACCATCACAGTTGGAAATAACTAAGAATAGTATGAGATAACACAATGGCCTACACAACAAAAAATGTACAATATTATATGTACCTATACAAAAGATATAGTTTTAAAATGTTCAGAAAAATATTATTTCATGTTTCTAGAGTAGTCAAAATTAAGCTATTTAATAATCACTTATGAATAGAATATAGCAGAGAGAATATAATGATATAATAGAAATAGAATTTGAATCCAATTCTGGATACTAGTACCTAGGTTTAATTACTATTATTATACTCGTATTAGCAATCAATGCTTTTTTGGTAATTGGTGGAGAGACTCAACAGGGGTGGCTCACTGTATAATGCTCCTCAATGTTCCAGGAACATGGTAAACTGTCACATAAATACAAGGCATATGCTTAATTTCCAACTGAACATTTATAACAATGCATAATAAATCAAAAATAATTTTTATAAATCCATTGCAACCAATTTCAATTCTAAACTTCCCATCATTCAATATTACAACTTACTTTTCTATGGAAATAAAAATTGAATGATTATAGAACATGTAAAATAACAACTAACAAAATTACGACTAGTTCAAGACATCTATAATGTTCAAGACAGTCATTACTATCATAATCAACATCAGAAAGAATATTCAAAGTACTAAGCGATGGGAAAAACGGTTGTTACTGTCTGTTAGCGTTCACAAAGAAAGCTCTGTCCCAGTTCGTGGAGGGAAGGAGAGCGGAGAGATACCCGCACCTCATCAAATACTGATAGCAGAGTGAGTCGTTGTCCTGCACCAAGATCAGTGCAATGCAATATGCAATACACACAGACAGTCACAGTGATAGCACAGTGTTGTATTCATATGAGAAGTGAAACCAAGCGCACTTTCACCCGCAGCCAAAGCCACAGTGCTTCCTTCTTCATTTCTTCTCTAACTCTGGTTGATTCCTAACGGGGTTTCAATGTAACTCAAATCAGTTACTGTTGGAACTTTGATAATATAGTGACTGTCAAGACAAGATATGGACATCGTGGAACAATAACAGAGCCTCGGTTCAGTGTTGGCTGTTAGTTTGAACTTTTGAAATAAGGATATTGGATCATACAGGAAACACTGAATAGATTCCATCAGATTTATAGACCTCAATGATATGGACCTCATTCCTCATTGATATGACCTCAATGAAGTGTACCATTTTTTTAACTCAGAGTTTCGGGAAAATAAAAAAGATAAAAAAGAAAACCAAGAGTTAGAAGCAAGGTGTGCAGAGTATATAACAATAAATGTTGGAAGAAATTATTACTTTTTGAATGAATGAAAAAACACCCATACAGAGATCTCTAATAATTTATGATATTTTTCTAGATGAACGATTCCATTGAGGATAAAAAATTCAAATGCATTACAGATAACTCTTTGTAAATTGAAAAAAGTGACGAAAAATAATAATAATGCATGAATATTGATTTTAAAACAATGGATAATGATTTCAATTGTATGCGATCTAATTAATAATTAGAATTGAAATACTTTCTGAAGATCTAGGAAATGTAATCAATATCCAGAAAAAATTTCAGACAGCAAGCTGCAAGGTATTATGCGTTCTGTTTGATAAGCCATTATTTCGAGAACAGTGAGTATGCGGGATAAATCTAAAAATAATACTATTATTTTTTTGGTGAGGATGATGCCCACATGAGTCCACCTACAGCTTCAAGTAGGTTCCAATCAGTGAGTATAGAATATTATTTACTTTCCATACTCACTGGTTCCGATTTACCTACAAGCGATTTTTAAACTAATAAATGATGTTTAGAGGAGTTTGACTCTTAGGGCCAGTTTCCGAGCTCGGGATCTCTAAGTTCTGGACTTACAGAGTCCACGACTAAAATAAGCTCTCGGGTCTAAATCAACTTCTTAGTCACGGGTTTATGTTCTAAACTCCGGGGTCTATTAAGCTCTCGACTAATTCAAGTCCAGGACTTTAACGCAGTAAACATGAGGGAAATTGGCAATATTTTGCTGTTGTATTGTTGGCATTAGTCCTATAGCAAAACAGCTGATTGCAGCGGTTTAATTCAAATGCTCTCCAAACTATTTTGTAACAATTATTTTGTGAAAAAACGTTTCGATTTCTTTGTATGGTGTAGGTCTATAAATTCAAAGCAAAACCTAACCTTTTGAAACATGAATGAAAAATAAACATTTCATTCTACGTTATGCTATTATTTATAATTTATTTTGGAATAAAAATTTTAGTATGCTAGCTATTGAGTTGGAAAACGCATGTTTTGAAAAAAAACTGAAATAATAATTTATTATTGTTATATTATTATTAATAATATGTTGAATATAGCATTGCTTAATAATATTCACATTGAGAGATAAAATTCCAAGGCAATCCTTGTATTATTTTTCTTGAACAATTTTAGGTTACGTCACAGTTGTAAAATGAGGTTGATTTTTTACGCATAATAATTATTATGAGGAACTTTATTCCAAAATAAACTCGCAAACTATAAATTATGAATTTAGATGGACTAATTCAAATAATTCAAGTATTCCATGACATTTATTTGGCTATTCATCTGTTCCAAAACAATAACTGAATTGTGTTTGCTCGGTTAAGTCTAGAACTTAAATTTAAACCCTACCCCAGTCGATGTTTTCAAAACACGCTGTTTTAAGTTTTGGACTTAACGATTTTTGATAAATCCTCGGAAAGAGACGAGAATCTAATACAAGTCCTGGACATATAAGCCTTCACTCAGAAAGCGAAATTATAAACTCCAGGGTCTAACGTGTTCTCTCAACTCTAGAACTTAAAGTCTAGAACTTAGCTAAATCCCGAGCTCGGAAACCGGCCCTAAAAGTGGTCACCCCTACTAAACGGGAGTAGCAGGCACATGGATAGTATTTTCATTTCCAATAATTCATTGACGCCTATTCAAACCTAACTGTAGAATTGATGTGTTGTTTCAGGTATGTCGCCGTCACACAGTAAGGGTGAGGGGCAGGGGGTGGCAGAGGAGTTTGACTGCTGCAACAACAACATCTCGTGGTTCAACTGGCCGAACTTCGCGTGCGACCCGCGTCACAACCGCACCCTCAGCTGCACCTCACAGGAGGTCTGGTTCCTGTCGCCCACCATCGACCCAGACGACACCCTCAACCAGCTGCCCAGCGGCGACATCATCATCGGACGGTGGTTCCCGCTCGCCTCTCACGAGTCAGTAACACATTACATTAGTTCCTTCAATATTGTTGCTGAATATTTATTTCTCAATTTGCTATTGACAAGAGAATATCTGACACAAATGAAGGTCTTGACAAGAGAAAAGAATAGTTCTTCAAGTGAGAAGAGAAGTATTCAATATAGAAGATCTTCATAAGAGAAGATAAAGTCTTCAAGAAAGAAGAGAAGAAGTCTTCAATAAAGAAGACAAGAAATATTTTGAAGAGAAGAGAAGAGATTTACAAGAGAATACCTTATGTCCTCAAAAAGAGCTATTACTTATAGAAAGCCAAAAGTTTCCCTCAATTGTTGAGAATACTACTTCAGTTTTTACAATTTATAACATTAGCTTGTGGATATCAGGTCCAATGTTTTCAGAGAGAGCTAATATTATTTATTTATCAAACCACGCAGAAGGAAACAAGTAACAACGTCCAAAGATTAATTCATATCTAATTTCAACAAAAAATGAATGTGGAAATGGAAGTGGCTAATCAAACAATATCAATCCGTCATAGTCATAGATTTGATACAGCTTCTTACATAGGTCATTTTTACAAATCTCAGCAACTCGCTTCTTCATCGACTTAATAATGTTGACAGCAAAGTTGATATAAAACACTCCTATACATTATTTTCCTCGAGATTTTTACTTTTTCTTCTAATCTCTTCCTCCCCCTCTTCTACCTCTACCTCTTGATCTTCATCATCTTCCACTTCTTCATCACTATCATCATCTTCTTCATTTTCTTCTTCTTCTTCTTCTTCATCATCATCATCATCATCATCATCATCATCTTCTTCTATTACCCCTCTTTCTCGACTTCCGACAGAGGGGAGTCATCCACAGTCTAAGTCAGTGTTCAATTTAAGGTCTTCCCTATTTTCGCTTTAAATTTTCAATTCAAATTAAAATCCAAATTCCTCTTCTTCACAAATCCTCCACTCTCATCCTCAGCCTCACAACAACAAATTTGATGGTATCTCAAATTATTTGACTAATAATAATGACGAAACAGTACTGTGGTTACAATAACTCACAAGAAATTTTATTTTTGGCATTGACACCAAGAAAATGTTAAATATTGTTAAGAGCTGAATACTAGTCGTTGTGGTTACAAGAGATCAGATTTATAATGGTTCAACAACCGAAACTAGAATCTCAAATTGTTAAGTAAATTATTGGTTTTGACAATATCAAGTCGTTTTTATTGAATTTGAATGTGCTGTTTGCAGACTCTGCCTGAGCAAGACCACAGAAGAAGGAACCCTTTGCTCTAATTTTCAGGTTCTAATTTCTAACTTCCAGAAGGAACCCAATAATCTTTCAGTTGTGGCACAATCTAACCAAAACCTAGTATCTCAAATAATAAATTGGTCGTTTTGACAATATCGAGTCATTTTTATTGAATTTGTTTGCAGATTCTGCCTGGGCACGACCACAAAACAAGGAAACCTTTGCTCTAATTTCCAGGTTCTAATTTCTGTTCAGGATATAATTTCCAACTTCCAGAAGGAATGATCTATCCGTTGTGGCACGACCAACCACAAACTAGTACCTCAAATAATAAATTGTTAGTTTTGACAATATCGAGTCATTTTGAATGTGTTGTTTGCAGATTTTGCCTGGGCACGACCAACACGACAGGCAAGGTGGGCCCTGCTGTGATCACCTGCCTGCCCGACTACCTGAAGGAGGAGGACAACAACATAGCATTGCTGGCGTTCTGCCTGATCGTGTCGAGCTGCTTCGCGCTGCTCACTCTGGTCGTCTACTGCATCCTGCCGCAGCTGCGCGACCTGCAGGGCAAGTGCATCATGTGCATGTTGGCCAGCATCAGCATCGGCTACCCCACGCTCGGCTTCATGCAGCTCTACACCACCGAGCTCGGCGACAGTGCCTGTGTCCTTTCCGGTCAGTCAACTACTATTCATTCATTTCTATAGCACTACTAGATTGTTTATAGAATGCTACTAGTAATAATCTATAAAAAAATAATTCTCAGCAATAATTATAATAAAATAATCGATAGAAAGAGCTTCCTAATAAGTGATGCTATAAGGTGCGTACAGACTTGAGCACCACGAACACGCGCATTTCACTTTACATCAGCTGATGCTACGTGCATTATATCTGTACCTTACTGTCACTGTACAAATACAGATATAGACCTAATCAGCCAATGAAAAATGAAATGAGCGTGTTCGTGGCGCTCACGTCTGTACGCAGCTATAGAACACTCTGAAGACTCACTACTGCAAATATTGACAGCAGAATTTCCATCTATCTCGATATAAACTTTACTTTCAAGGATGATTCCTATTTAATATAGGTTCAAATAGTACCGGCACTAATAGTTTAATTTGTATTTAGATGAAATAACTTTCTATAGATTAATGAATGGAAAATTCAAATTTCCACCAGTTTGCAATGTTGTTTGTGTCGAATCTTAATTATCATGACGTGTTAAGAGGGCAAGTATAGGGTATTACTTTGATTTCAGGGATGATAAATGGTACCGGTAATAATAGTTTAACTTAAAATTAATTTCAATACATTAATTGAAAATTCAAATCTCCACCACTTTACGATGTTGTTTGTATCCAATCTTTATTATCATGCAATCTTATTTTTGAAAAGGCAAGTATAAGGACATACACCCTTGTGCTCTGAATATCAAGTATATGGCATCCATGTGCTTGGAAATGTACCATTTGAATACATAAATAAAATGAATAGAGTACCTGTTTCCCAATCCCAGTAAAGTAAATCGTTCAAATGATCAACAGAACAAAATAAGATATTTTGAAGACCCTAAGACATTTTTTCAAGTAACTCACAGTTAGAGTACATCTTGAAGACTTCAGTTTTCGAGTGTAAATCAAGTCAAAGTCAGTGTAAGATGGAAAACTGGTTTGAACTGTGGCGTACATGAAATTGTATCATTTCTTGTAGATCATTCAAATAACCAGTAGAAAAGAACAGGATTGCGATAATTTTGGTCACGATTTATTCGGTAATTTGAAATTTTGTAAGAAACCGAACTTTTCATCAATAGTCACGAGTCAATTTTTTGTTTAGCTTACTGGCTAGAAAGGTAATTACATAACTGTGAACTCTGCCAGTAATGACATCATTCAATCACAATTACATGCTCAATAATAGGGTTTATACTCAGAAACCGGAACGTACGCTGCTGCTTGAAAAAGTTGGAAACGTATATTTTGAATGATTTTAAAGTCGATTGAAGTAAGAGGAAACAAGACTGATTAATTGGAGAGAGCTCTTCAGAACCTACCGTACTCGTACGACTTGGGGAAAATCTTGTCCTCCAATATAAATTAAATGAGCAAGAGCATAATGAGAGCTACAGATGTTATTCCTATCACGTATTCTGGTCCTATCTCGCAGACTTGTGAAACTTGCTTCCAAAATTGCTCTATTGCTTCTATACATTATTCACATCATTTTTTGGTTATTTAAAGTAAACAATTCTCATTTCAGCAGTCACACACGTCCCATTGCTAACTTGCGTATCACGTTTATTTCAAGGGTGTACATTAACAGACTATTTTAAAACTAACAATGGAATATTCTTAGAATACTAAAGTTCTTTACTCAGTCAATATCTGTTTATTGAATTGACATACATTTTAGAGAATAAACACTGATATAAGACTCTTTTACCTGATAAATTAAAATTCAATATTGGAACAGTATTTAAGTGGAATGATGCTGCTATCAATCAAGACCATCTTATCATGTTTTTTGGTATAAAGATAATAGCTCTAAGCTGTAGATGTAAATATGTGTGTCGCCATATGGCTGCTGGCACAGATTGATTATGCAAGATAGCACAGTTATCTATGCAATGTTCTAGAAACTTCCAACAAAACAACATGGAATCAATTCCATAGAACACCTGCTCTAGATGCATAAAACAACTCTATAAATTAGGCAACCTGTTTGTTGAAAACAACAAAGATAACACTAAACTAAACAACTTAATATTGTGGTGGGAAATAGATGCAAACTCCACACCATGTAGATTCCGCCTACTGAAAATTCCCAACTAAAATTACATAAAGTAGAGAGCAGTCTAAAACATCAGTTAAATTGTGTGTATCTCTGTGCAAGGAAACAAGGAAAGTGAATTAATTAGGGAAAACTCTTCGAGATTACCAAATTCTCTAATAATTATTCAAATTTTTTCACCAAATTCTCTATGGAGCTTCCTTTCTATCTTCAACTAAAGCCCAATAAAACAAAATCCAAAAATTATTTAATAGAAAATGAATAATTCACATTTTCAATACAGATAAATGTTCGTTCAAAATGTTATAATATACGATATGAATGATTTTTCAAAGATAATTTAGAGCATGATTAGATAGAGGTTAGAATAACTTATTACTATTCCATTCAATTTGGGTTGATACTTCAATTAATCTGACGTTTTTCAAATGTTCAATCACAGAGTCTATATGAGTTTTCTATCACAATATATTGAATTTCAGGTTGCAAACCGTTATATAACACCATAAGCAACTCAAATATGATTACTTTTTATTGAAATAAAATATTATGTTACATGTTTAATTCAAAAGAAGAGGTATGGGATAAGCTGGCATTAAAAAGTCAATTATAAACGTTTGATATCGCCCTTAGTAGAAGATTCTGTCTGTTAACTACAACAATACGAAGCAAAATCTATAAAGTTTCAATATAGACATCTCATGCTCAGAGTCCGTGAAAAGCTGAACATCAAAAGAAGCACAGATCACTCTTTAATAATTGGGTATAATGACGAATCAACAACAGAATGAGACCGAAAGGATTGATCGTAACTGTAGCTTTCCCGTATCAGGAGGCAAAAGGTCAAAATTGTCGACTAATCTCGTTCTGTGAAGTGGAGAGAAAGCGTCCACTCCAGCTGACCTTTCACCGGCTCCTCAACAATATTGCAATTGTCAACACACACAATGATGGACGCCATTGCGGAAATGAGCCATTCACTTCAATTCCATACAAAATTTGATTCACGATTGTAGAATAGAACTGGAGTTGCCAGTAGATATCATGCATCAGCTGCAAGGCATGTAATGTAGCTTGCAATTACTCCCAAAATGTCATGAGATCCTTGAACGAAATGAGTTCAAAGGTGGACTGAAATCTCTATTACATTTATAAAGATGACTTAAATTCCACTATTGCGTGACAATATTTTATTTGTCTGTAAAAGAGGCCATTGTTTTACAGGATTGGAAAAAATAAAATAAAAACAATAATCGAGTTGGGAATACTAGGTAGATCATTCAATCAAAAACCTACAAATTCAAAAAAGTATTAACAAGCAATAGTAATAGTATTAAAACAATAGTATAGCAAAATTACCATGACAGCAGTAGTAATAATGAGGCGCAATAAACATATCAATTCATCAATTTTAGGTTGCAAACTGTTATAAAGTATAAAACCTTATCCAACTCAAATATGATTTTTATATAATATTAGAATAATTTCTATTGAAATAGAACTTGAATAAATAAATAAAAATTATAAAATAGTGGAATCACAGACAAATTTAATAATGGAATTGATAAGAAAAATTATAAAATACTGTAATTATATTCAAATTTATTAATGGATTTGATTAGAAGAGAACTATGTTTAGATGTATTAGTAGAAAGATGTTTTACTAATTTCTACCGGTAAAAATTTGAGTAGAGATTCGATGAATTAGAAAACAGTGGAGAAAACCGTTGAAAAATAGAGTAGATCAATGAAGATATCACCATGAAAGAAACGGAATAAACACATTATAACCAGGAAATGGAGAATAGTGATAGTATTTACTAGCCTGAACCTGAAAAATGTTAGTACTTGCACATGAGGTTTTTATAAAGGATTCAAACATATATTTTTTTAAAAACAATTCAAAATGTTACTGGAAGCGGTGAAACTCAAAAAAGTGAAACTCTTGAAAGCTATTGTTAGATTTCTTCAGTGTTCTTTCGTTTGGTCCAGTCAACTGGACCAGAATTTTATTTTTGTTTTCCAAAGATTTTTCAAATAATCACAGAATTAGAATAATCACAGAGTAGCAATACGGTATTGTAGCTAAACTAACTCCAACAAATCACACCAGCTGACACAAACAGTAGTTGAGAAATGCCAATGTTATTAATGATGAGAAATTTCACACAGCCATTTTTACTTTCAATTATTATTGTTGCATTAAGCCAACAATAATTATGTTATTCACAAGCACACTTTTCTTTTCTTCTAGGCTAATAGATTCGATTTTGAAAACTTCTAATTAAAAAAATTCCAACGTTCAATGTTTAGTTTCAACAGATCAGTCTGCTAGCGAATTATTCTAACAGGAAATTCACAAAACGCGTACACGCCTGTCAGGAATATTCCCATAATAACATAAGGCTTATATAAGCTGCTAAATATGTGGCTAGCTCAGAAATATAAGGAAAAGCAATAATAATTGGATTTTACTTACAATAATATACGGTAAGTGAGAAATTTCTCTCATTACCATTTCAATAAAATACAATCAACCTTTTTTCATTGTATCAAAGAAATGACAAACAGAATCAACTGAAAACCAAGAATGCTAATATTTATTTAATTTGGAGATATGAATTGTGAACTGAATGATCCATTTTCAAAACTTATCTGTAATAATATTATTGATTTATGTCTGTTTCAGCACTGACGATATTCTTCTGGTTGTTAGCAACATTCACATGGCTGAACATTTCATGCTTCAACATTTGGCAGTCTGCTGTGTAAGTAGATCTTAAATAATAAATTATACATTCCAATTTGGATGTAGCTCACATTTAAAATTACATCATATCTAACTAAAAATCAGAGATTGTGAAAAGAGGTGGATTTTATAACATTTTAAATAATCTCCTTACACATAATGATTGAAACATTAGTAAGGCGTTACTGAATTTATCAACTGCTTCTATTTCTAGAATGATAGTTGTAATTTTGTAAATATTTTTGGAATGAATGTGATTATTTCACACAGATAAGTTTTTTCTTGAATCATTTAATTCCATATGCTCATCATTACTAAGTAAAAAACGAAACATTAATAAGAACCAAACCAGTAGTGCTAAGAGCTACACATAGTACAGAATCTATGAAAATAATATTAATATAAGATAAATATTAGTGTGTTCATTATTATTCTTCACGTTCAACAGTTGGTTTTGCAAACTGGTATGACACAAAGACGCAAAGGATATTCTAGCTAAATAAGCTGGCTAGGATAATCTACAGTAACTATATAACCATGGTTATATAATTGCTGTAGGATAATCTATCATTAATAAAAATTGCAGAACTATAATATTATTGGTACGACTAGTACATCTAATAGATTTAATGACAATCCGATCAGAGATTTGAAGAATGTTGGTAAAATTACTGATTTATAAGATTTTACAATCTTTTAGTGCATGGACCACTTTTCTCATATTCATAATAGGTATTAGCAATCAATTATTGACATTTCAAAGCATGTTTGTTGTTTTGGTTGGTAAACAGGTTGGTGAACAGAAAATTGAGCGACCAAACACTATTCTTCTACTACTCATTATTTGGATGGGGTGTGCCATTATTATTCCTACTAGCAGTTATTGGCTTCGAGTATGTCTTTGATGCCGACATTAAACCACAAATTGGATTGACCAAGTGCTGGTTCCACCGTAAGTGATTTAAAAAAATATAATTTACATTATTCATGTAATTGAATACTAAACTCAATCTATTTATTGATGAAAATGTTTTAAAAGAGCCTGGAATACCTTAGATTTCAAGATAAAATGACCTTTCAGAAATGTAAATTTTCATAAAATATTCTTCATTAGCAACAGTTAAAGCATTTTACAAAATACTGTAACACCATTGGCTTCTTTACAAAATCAAGCGGTAGCTGAAATTTCTGAATAAGGAAGCTGGATTAAGAACTAAGGACTAAGATGTCGATGCCAACATAATTCAAATATAGGAATGTGGCCAACTAGTCAAAAATATAAAAGTCATATAGGCCTACACGTTTCCAAAACAATCAGCGATCAAAAACGTATATTGTGAAAAATTTGTAAGTTATTTTGAACTGTACACTGAATAACACTTTCCTCTTCATGTTAAGGCGTGATATTTATCCTTATTTGAACACTTTACTTTAGTTTTTAAGAGTAAGAATGTTAATCTCATTGGTTTCTCATTTTTTAGGTGATTACGAGCTATGGGTTTTCTTCTATGGGCCGATATCTATACTACTCGTTGCCAACCTATTCTATTTCATTTCTACAATGTTCCATCTTTGGAGAGCAAACAAGGCTGAGCCAGCAATGTCTGATTCCAAACTGAAGAAGATGAAATACAAGTAAGAAGAACATTTAAAAATTTATCTTTGGTGAAACTAGAGAAAATTTTAACTGTTTAACCATGAATATTGAAAGATGCCTCAAGATAATGGTGATGTCACCATTGGACGATATATGTATGGATTAGTCAATGATAATGACTTTAGAGAATGAACTTTCAACTTGAAAATATGAATAATAATTATTTAATTAAATAGGGTGGTGTCTCAGCCAAGAATTTAAAATCAGTTTTTTTTAAAATTAAAATGTCTCCCTATTTTGCTTGTATCACAAAACTTACAAAACACAAATGTTTACTTAACATTTACATAGTACAATGTGTACATGACACAAATGTACAAGTACAAGAAGTACTGTATATTTTGACTAACAAAGAGATTTGTTACAAAAGGCTCTCTTAGAATAACTAAAATACACCTCAATTTTATTTGAAGTTTGTAGGAAAACAGATTCTGCTTTTCAAGTGTAAGTGAAAAATCAAATAAAAATGAAAAGATTGTTAGAATTGTCACATTGCTCTAAATTTTGAATTCTTTTGAAGACAATGTTGGATCTTTGAATAATGATTATCACTTATTTCAGATGTATGCTGTACGTGAGACTGTTCTTGACAATGGGCGTCACATTCACATTCGAAGTCATCTCATTCCTTTTCGAGCGGCATGTCACTAATTCATGGAAAACATGGTGAGTCATTTTGCAAAATTATTAAATCATTCCTCATTCATAGTTTACAGAGACCTAGCTTCTCCTACAGTATCAATAAATTCCAAAAACTACCATGTTCCCAAGATAATTTGGATAATCAATTATTCAGGGTATTGGGGGAAGTATAAGCACACAATTTTCAGAATGTAACTTACCTACATGATTGAATCTGAAATATGAGATGGGAAGAGAAATTACGAGAAAAAAAGAAGAAAATATACATTTTAGATTTAGTTTATCTTGATCAGTTGATAAGTAAGTTGATTTCTGCTTTTATGGAATTTATCTTACTTCAACTGCTCGCATTAAAAAAATCGTACATTTTCCATTTCAAACCGACTTTTTAAAGTATAAATCATAATGAAGGAGTAAACTTTTACATGTACAGAAGTTTGCTACTTTAATTTTACTACTTCTCTACTCTTTAGAAAACCTTCCATGACGAAAAATTTGTTAGCTGGTTTTGAAATAACATTGACAAAACGGATCTTTAATCCTAATTTGTTACTAACTTTAAACTGCAATGAATTTTTATGGCGTAGTTGATCAAATCTTTGATCAGATATTTGATAGTCCAACATGGGTTCAACAAGTAAATAGATATTTTATAAAAGATATTTTCGTCCAATAACTTTAAATTTATTTTATTTATTTACAATGAAAATGACACTAATTTAATAACATTGGTAGATAAAATAATAAGGTAGTCCTAGTGCTATTTTTCTTCCAAATTTATAGGTGACAAAGTCCAAGATAAGGTTAATGATCATACTGTAGGACTGTGTAATCGGGCCAATGGCAATGTTTGTTTGCTACTTCTGAAGAAGGAAGTTCCACTTCATCAAAAATGATAGCTGATACATTTGTTATTACTATTTTTATCTAAATCTGCTTCAAATTTATCCAAAATACACACAAAATCAGAACAAAATACAATTATTTGTTCATTGTCAATACTAATTACAGATGAATTCAACTGTTGCTACTTAAATTCCAATACATTTAATAATTTTATTATTGCTATTTCAACAATTTCACATAATTTTGTAAATGCTTTGTGTGTCTAGGTGGACCATAATGGACATAATCAACTCGCTGCAGGGCATGATCCTGTTCATAGTGCTGGTGGCGACCCGCAAGAAGGTGCTGCGAGGTCTGTCGACAGTGCGCGTCTGCGGCAGACGCATATTCTGCGCGCGCACCGAATGGGACAACTTTGAAGACGAGGAGAGCGACAACGAGCAACAAGACAACATACAGATGGGCAACGACAGAACATGAGCCAACCACTTTCAAAAGCACACACTCTACATCAATAGCTATTAACGGAGTATGAATAATAAATGATCATATGAGTAAGAAAGGGAATAACCATTAGATAAATATAGAATGGAATACAGGTTGGACAATACACAGGTTGAAGAAGAGAAACGAAATTGAACAAAGTACTGACTGAAGGGCAATAACTATCTATGGAGTATAAATAACCATATCAGTTGAAGAGGAAGGAAGATAATTAATTATTACATAAGTATAGAAATAAATACACCAACACACGTTCGAAGAAGACAACATAAGATTTCTGTTATTTTTAATTTCTCTTAAAGATACTGACTGAAGATCAATAGCTATTTACGGAGTATGAAAATGGATTCTTGAGAAAAAAAATGGAAACTATATGATCAAGCAACACGTGTTACTACTCAAACTACACTCAAGATACTGACTAAAGACCAATTGCTATTAAATGGTACCTATGAATAAAGAGTATATTATTGTTAAAGAATATATTAGTAGAAAAGTGAACTCCATAAAATTATTACAATATATAATGCTTAAAGTATACATTACACAAATGAAGAAGATAACCTATGAAATCATGACATGAGGATAAAAGATACTGAAGACCAGTCTTCATTCTGAGTACTATATGAATAATCACATTGGTATAAAAGGGAATAAATGTAATCATTAGAAAAGTGAACAGATACTGACTGAAAAAACCATTCATAGAATATAAATTGTTAAATGAGGTGTAATAGAGATAATAATCAAACATTATATTTATGAATATGGCGGAGAAAATCTACCAAGATTGCGACTACCACTTTTGTTATTGAGGCAATAGAATGAAAAAACAATGAAAAGTTCTCCAGGACTGAACCCTTGATACGTAAGTTTTATGTTGTAAATCAAGAATTGAGATGCACAATTATCACATGAGTATAAGGAGGGAATGAGTATATACTGGGAGGAGTATTCAAGAGTTAACCACCACCTGACTTGTCATTGATACTTGTGTAAATAAGTAATTTATGATTAAGTATATTAAAAATGAATCAACATATCTGATATGTTGTTATTATTCAAAGACGAATCTCTTATATTTTAGAAGAATTTAAAATTAACAATATAGAGTATAGTATAGTTTCAAGGATTAATTTCTATCAATAGAAATATTTTAGTACGGTATCAACACTTTACACTATTCTTTCAATAAGTATTTTATTTTTATTTTATAGATATGTGATACAGCATAGTTATCAATCATGTGAATTCATTTGGTTTGAACTAAAATAATGATTGAATTACAATATCACAAGTAACTATATTATAACGTGACTTATTGAATTTATTAGTGTGAGTGAATCATAATTGCTTTTAAAATGAGTTTTTGGACTTGGCATAGAAAAAGGAAATGAATTTGGTGGGGACTGCACTGAATGTAAACATCCAAGATAATAAACCGATGAAGATTAAATATGGATTGTAAATAAATTGAAATGAGTAACGATACAAAATTTTTATGATGAGGCATGAGATGCGATTCATGACAAACATGAATTTAAAAATAATAAAAAAGGATAAAAATAATTGAAAAGCCGAAGAAATTCATTAAAGATTGAGGGAATTGTATATAGTTTAAGATAAGTAGAGAATGAGTTATTATTCATGATATTAGTTTTTACGAATACTTCATGTAAATATTATATAAGAATATATCAAAATTTGATATGAAACCTACAATAAATGAATACTCAAAGAAAATTATTATTTTTAGTTTAAGATAATGTTGTATTGAAGCTTTGTTGAATTACATTTCATGGACTTAGCAGCTTATAGATTGGCGGCAGTTGATTTAAATATTTTAAAGAATTTTGGGTAATGTTAGTTCAATATAGCAGATTGTAAAAAAAATGTAAATATGACAGTGTGCTGATTGCGATTTGTTTTAAATATTGTACTTAGAATTTTCATGTACTTAGCTTAAGGAAAATAGCATTCTTCAAAGAGTGGTGAAGAATTAATTGTCAATGGATTTGTACAAGTTTGAATAAGGATCAACCTTTGAATTTATTTTGACTCTTCACCAATTAACCTTAAATATCCTAATAACATAACATTTTACAATTTTACTGAGATATACATTTTCATTAATGCTGTATCTAGAATAGAAAATTTAACTGGAATATAATTGGAGAAACATGTTATTTCAATAATTGATATTAATGATATCTTGTTATTATTTAATAATCGTAGTTATAAGTTGTAAAGTATGTCATATGTGATAGTATTTTATCACTGTTAGAAATTAATTTTGACAACTTGGCAAATTTATAAATAAAAATTTATTTTCATTGCTGTGGACATTTCAATGGAGCACCTCTGAGAGAAATATAGATGAATAAAATGTAAAATTACTTGTTTCAGGTAAGTTTTCTAAGATTCTCTATTTGAAGAATTTCTTCATGCTTCTGTGAAATGTATTACAACTACATCAATTGGAATAACAAGGGAGTCGTGAGTTGAGTTATATAACTTTAAAGGATGTTCAAATCGCAAACTTAGATAATTTTTCTTATAAAACCCAAATAATTATAAAAGTTCTCCCTCATATTCATAAATATCCTACAAAACGATATCCTATTAGAGAAATGCTGCATTCGACTACTGGACTCTCCTAATTGGTCTGATTCTACTGAGGCTTATCTGTTTTGGAAAAGTATACCTACCTATGTAAATTTAATGATTTCACATTATTCACGTAGGTCAACTCATAAAACTTGACAGCAAGTTGAGTACAGGCGGACATACTAAATCTGAACCAGACTGCATTTTAATGCCCAATATTGAATGGTGATCGCATAATTCGAAGCATCATCATTCACGGTCAGCAATGCTGAATATGAATTTGTTGTACCGTAAATAATATCATAGAAAACAAAAGCAATGTAATTAAATTCAGATCTTTAGATAATAATTTTGCTGACTAGTTAGAAGGGATAGCGAAGCGCGTCATAAGTCCGCCCATCATTATTCATGCCAGGTCTTTGTCTTGAGACAAGACAACAGCAACTCGAATGCTGCATGCACAACACTAGCCTAGTTTGCCTCTCATTGTTCTGTAGGCGGTTTATTGAGTATTCTATTGGCCCACACAAAATCCTCAGTAGTTCAAGAAGTCTGACAAATGCAGTCATCTGTTGTAATAGACAAGCTGAAATTGTTGCTTCCTTTTCAAATATATCTGTCATTTTAAGAACTGATGAGAGAGCATCCACTAGAAGAAGAACGCCAGTTAAAATATTGAACTTATGAATTATGTTCCTTTCTTCAACAATCCTTATTATAATGCAATCGATTAAATAAAGTTCTTGAACCCACTCATTATTCTACAGACAAAATACTTTTATAAAATTATTCATTCATTAACACAGCCAAAAATCATAAAATACTATTTACAGAAATAAAAATAAAAATATTTTTACCCTTTTGTGAAATTGTTTACTCACACCATGTTTCGGCTATGATGCCATTAACAAAATAATTTTGTGAGTAAACAATTTTACAAAAGGGTACTTAGATTTATATTTTTATTTCTATTTAAGAGTAGCCCTAATGAAAAAATACAATACTATTTACAGTATGATTGAGAAAGGACAACAGGCTGTCGCCGAAATTCTCTCTCTTCCAATTTTTTATATAATGGAAGTTTCCAAAAATAGAGGCCATTTTATTGGAAAAACTACCATAATTGGAATTCTTGCAGTTCAATTCTAGTATCAATTTCATTTAGTAGCGGTTCCATTTTGATTACAGATATTTCTTCGCTCTGGATTAATCAGACCAAATATAAAATATTAAAATTAACACAAAACCGTACCAATTTGTTTTTAATTTGAAAAAGAAACCGTCTATGATACCGATAGAGTGTATACTATTTTATCAGTATTATTTTCATAAAATTATTATTTCATTCAAGAAAGTTATTTATACAAAATATTGGCTGGTCAGTTTTTATGTTAAGAATCATGTACTGAGAGAGAACAAAGTCTATATTTCAAATAGTTTTCAGCCATAATATTTAAAAATAACAGATTTTAGAAACAATCTCGTTCTAGCTGAAAGAGTTGTCAAGACTGCTAGTATCAAAATATGAACCATAATATTTATATTTCCCAACATCAACCATCACCTAAACTACTCAATTAATAGTTTCCTCCACTTCTTACGACAGTTATGGCCTAACGTGGAATAATATATATGTAGTCTTTTACCTCCCTCCGATCATGGTTAGGCCTACAATGTAAGGTACATATACCATAGCTCTACCCAATAAGATAAGAATAGTCAATATAATTATTCACTGAACATACAAAAAAAAAAGGAAAAAAGAGAAGTAAATTTATTTATTTATTTCAACCTATTGATTAATTCTGAAACTAGTAGCATTTATATATATATATATATTTTTTTTTTGAGTTAATTATTCTAGTATTTTTAGTATTCAATATCAACAAAAATTTCACAGAAAATTGAAATTCCGGGTCCATCTTCGAATATAAATGATTTAGTTGATTTCTAAGCCATAAGTTGAAATGGAAGTGGATTTGACAAAGTGGTTGGGCAGATGATCTTTTGTGTTTTCACCCCGGTTTTGACACTTGGCTGGTTTTGCGTTGGGGCGAGAGAAAGGGGATTAATTGACAAGGGCTAGGGCAGCTGATACCTGAGGTGCTCAGCGCCACCCTTCTTCAAACTGAACCGTTACAAAATCTATACCTAAGAAACCAGTAAACTTCGTTTTAATGACTCAATGAGTGGGTTCGATTACATGCTAAACAAACTAGTAACTGCAAGTTCATGCAGGTCAACGATGGAAATATCACAGGCACTAAAATGGAATGTAAACATCAATAGCGAATCTGAGATGATATAGAATATGATTGCACAAGCATAGATAAACCAAATAGTTGACGTACCGTATTAGAATATTGAATATTGTAAATATTCAATCAATATTTTCCGGTTTTAGTATTTCATACGACGAAATATTCATAAAGTTCATAAATGTTGACAATATTTCTCCAAAGAACGTGATTTTCTAAAATTAATTGTTACAAAATGAATCAAATACTACTTGAACTATAGTTAGATTAATCGTTTCTTTTTATAATAGTACTTTTAACTTACTTGTTGAGTTTGAACGCGATTCAAGGCGCTGAATGCCATCTTCAGCAGGCAAGGAGTACCCTGATACAAGGAGTTTCAAGATAAAGCTATCAAGGAGTATCAAGGTACTTCTGAAGATGGGGCTCAGCACCCTGAAACGCATCCAGACTCAACAAGTAAGTTGAAAGTACAACAACGTGAATAATGAAGTTAAAAGTACTATTGTAAAAGTGAAAAAAGTTAGCAAATTTTAGTCCTATTAATTATAGGAATCATAACTATAATAATTATAGGAAGTAAAACTTCTCTACAAACCTATCACTATAATGACCATCCGATAAAAAAGTCAGCTCGATCTCTGAATTAGAGATGAAGAGTTATAGAATATAATTTAGAATATAATTTTTATTTCCATTAAGATGTGTACAAAAGAACAAAAAAACAATATTATATAAAATAACTAGCAGGGCACCCGTGCTTCACTACTGGAATTGAAAGATAAGATTATTTTTGTGAACCATTTATAATCTAAATTCTACAAAAATTGTTATAATCATTTTCGAGATTAGGCCACAACTTTAGTCCAGTCACTATATACATTGGTGCATGCAATTTATATTGTAGTTCTGATTTTTTAATATATTATTTGGGTACATAAGAGAAGTCCAGAACCAATTCTTCATGTAAAATTTCCTAGTGCTAGATACAGGGTGGCCCAAAAACCTCCTATTTTCGGCTCATTTTCCAGTTTTCAGCTATTTCTGCCAAATCTCGTAATCGGACAGAAAAATTTGCTCTCGCCTTTTTTCTAGAATATGAAATTCTGAATCAAAATGGAACCATTCGGAGTTCTCTATCTCCAATGAGTACTGAGTTTTCAAAAATGAGTGAAATTTGAAGAGAAAATAAATTTTTGATTTCTTCCGATTGTTACCAATCAGATGTATAATTCAAAATCCCTCTGGGCGTATTTTTGTGCTCTACAATCTGAGATCAGGTAGAGCACTCTATCTCATATAGATTTCCATGTACACCTGACAACAATGTTCCTTGTATTGTGAAAAACTTCAAATTTTCAGCTTCAACCATCATCACCAACTACATAGTCTTCACATTGATATTTCGCACAACGACATAGGTTAATAAGATTATGTTCTATGAGAATCACCCATTAGATGCACTTCATTTCAGTATTTCCTAGTGGAGAGGCGCGCTTAAGGACACCTCAAGGATAACTTCTGCCACAATGCTCAGATTTCATCGTACCACACTTCATTCTTCTCGGCTCGTCAAGGCGGTTCAAAATCATGCATCATAAGTCTAATTCGGTCGAAAAGTGGAAAATTTATTGTTGCGTGTACTAAAGCCCATATTCCAATACCTAGATTTGAATATGAATAGATCATTCACAAATATTTAGTTTGACCCGGTATCACAGTCTAAATAAAATCTAGAACTCTACAAAAAAACATCAGGCCGCTTCCAAGTCACTTAAAACTGTTTCAAATGTTTAGATAGAGTCGGTCTCTCAAAGTAAAAGGGCATTGCTCTTTCGGTACACACCGACACAGTCTGTTGTCTGCTGATGTAAGGGAGGCTGAGTGAGGAGTTCAGGAGACAGGAGTCCTGATGAGAATAAAAAATAGAAGAAGAAGAAGAAGAAGAAGAAGAAGAAGAAGAAGAAGAAGAAGAAGAAGAAGAAGAAGAAGAAGAAGAAGAAGAAGAGACAGGAGTCCTGATTAGAATAAAAAATAGAAGAAGAAGAAGAAGAAGAAGAAGAAGAAGAAGAAGAAGAAGAAGAAGAAGAAGAGACAGAGTCCTGATTAGAATAAAAAATAGAAGAAGAAGAAGAAGAAGAAGAAGAAGAAGAAAGAAGAAGAAGAAGAAGAAAGAAGAAGAAGAAAGAAGAAGAAGAAAGAAGAAGAAGAGACAGAGTCCTGATTAGAATAAAAAATAGAAGAAGAAGAAGAAGAAGAAGAAGAAGAAGAAGAAGAAGAAGAAGAAAAGAAGAAGAAGAAGAGACAGGAGTCCTGATGAGAATAAAAAATAGAAGAAGAGAAGAAGAAGAAGAAGAAGAAGAAGAGAAGAAGAAGAAGAAGAAGAAGAAGAAGAAGAAGAAGAAGAAGAAGAAGAAGAAGAAGAAGAAGAAGAGAAGAAGAAGAAGGAGAAGAAGAAGAAGGAGAAGAAGGAGAAGAAGAAGAAGAAGAAGAAGAAAGAAGAAGAAGAAGGAGGAGGAGGAGGAGGAGGGAGGAGGAGATGGGAAATAAGAGATGAGAAAGAAGAGGAGAAGGCACTTCCTTAACGGGCTAGTTGTTTCAGTCGGCTTATTATCGTGTGTGTGATTCAGCTGAACGCAGGATGACTGCGGAAGATGCCAACTCATAAACCGGACAGGACGCGTCTCATGTGAAACGGATAGCAACAGTTCATGCACTCTACAGCAGAGTGGACGGATAGAGGGAAGGAACCACGGAAAAGACTTCCACTATTTGTGTTCAGAATAAATCTTAGTGAAAAGACTGAGAATAATTTGATATTTGTGATTCAGGACTTATTTCGAAGTTGCATTTCTTTTTATAAGTAGCTATTTTATATTCATATTTAACTATATTACTATATTTATCTATTGTCACACTTGAGAAAATAAGTGAGAAGAGATTCCCACTATATAATATGAATTTAGCGGGTGAATTTAACGTCATAGTATTAAAATCATAGTATCAAGATGTTGAATTTTCTGACTGTAGACTTCAAAACATGATAATAAGGGGGAGATATGCTTCAAGCATATAATCCCAATGCTTCATGAATGTTTCACTAGACTGTGATATAATTATTATGTACTACGAAACAGTAACATAGACAACTCTTAACGTCCCTCTCAATAAAAAAGTTACAAGTATTATTATTTATTTCATTTTACCAACAAAATATCAGTCTACATTTAGCAGCCAGAAACGGGCAGCCGTTTATAACATCTCCTATGCTATTTATATACTTATTATTTTGATGATATTGGAGGTGCTAGTTCATGTGCCGATATTGATAAAACAACATTAATACTACTTGGACATACATTATCTTTGGAAAGTAATTAGGTAATGACAGTATTGGTGAAGAAGCTGATATGTGCCAAGAGCCTTTAGTATTATAGAATCTTGAATTACTTGAATATTGAATCTTTACATTAATTTATGCATAATTGTATTTAAATGAAATGAGTCTAATTCATTCATTGGCCGCATTTTACAGATGATTCTTCTTTTTCGACAGCGACCTGGCCTTTTCTGCAGTTTATCTGAAGTGGATTAAGGATCTTTTAATGACTTAACAAAAGCTATCCGGGCCGACTTTTATGAGCCTCACATTAATAACTGCGAAGAAAGGCCCAAGATGGGGAACGTGTTCAAGTTGCTAAAGAAAGCGACCGGCAACAATAGGTAGGGGGTTGCGTGATGCGTTGCTCCATCAAACTATATACATATATTTACTGATTTACTATATCTGTATACGGTAGTCAATATACATATTCGTATTGTGCATACATAGTTATAGAGATGCTGGTTCGTCATACACCTTGCATTGCAAGCGCCAAGCTACTGTTTTTTCATCGCCCGGGCAGTCTGCTAAACGAAAGGAGAATTTTGAGCGACCGGCGTTATATTGGAACTTAAAAATAGCCGAAATTCTAATGAGGGTTGCTTAGTATTCATCAGCTGTGGTTTACTGGCTATATAGAATAACTTATGGATTACTGGAGCCTACGGATGCCTGGAATGCTATTACTATTACTGTACTGTATTTAATTGTGGATTACTTGATTCATAAAAATATAATCGATTTTAAAATTTGAACATTTTTGTGAGATATACCAAAGTAATGGTTCATGAATAACTTGATAAGTGTTCAGGATACAGAGTGTAATGTATAAAACATTATGTGGAATGTTTTATGATAAAATTATGTATAAAATGTTATGTGGAATGTGTCATAAAAGAAAATTTATGATGAAGGCTTTTACTTACGCGCTGAATATAGGCAATTTGTATAAGAATGCTGGGCTCACCTACAACAAAATAGAATACAAAATGAGTTTCATCTATTAAAATGTACCATGAATTGTTGTTCATCTCAAATACAAGGGATTATTATCTTATGAATTATTTACATTAAGCAACAATCAAGTTTCCATAAGATATGTAACACTTTGCCAATGCCTAAAGTTTCTGCCGAAGATTCAAAAAACATTGTACGATATAATTGATATTAAAATATGAACGATCGATCATTCATGATAAATAAATCAACATTGAATAACATTCATTGCATCACTCACTATTTTATTCCATTACATGTTTGATTCCATTCTATTGTATTACATTATGATTTTTCTAGAAATATATATATATTATTTATACATTTGATTCTACTCTATTTTATCACATCATGATTTTTGCAGAATCTACGAGTCCTACAATCAACATACGAATACCTTCATACGAATGACTTGTAAATGATTGTAAGTGAGCGTTGTTCTGTGAAATATTACCATTTCAACATACAATAAAAATATATAAATATTCGTTCTCTATCTCGACCAGTCTACGAAATATGAATACCAGTTTCAGGATTAATTTCTGCGGTTTCAATTATTTTTTGTGGTTTTGATTCATCTGCAGTTTAGACGAATGGTGGGAGACAAACTCTAGAATAATTCCTAGATGGTTGAATAAAAGAAGTTTCTAGACGAAATAATCGAGTTACTAATATTATTCAAGTATTGAAAGTTTTGAAAGGCCACTCATTCGCGCCATGTAATCGGCAAGTGAAAGGTAAAAATGGTGGGGAAATGCGGGCGCGCAGGTTGGCAGCAGTGCGTAAAAGAATTCAGAGTGGCTCACTGCTTTGTAGAGTGTAGACGACGGTTGACGGTTGCAGGAAAGTTAGTTCGTATCGTAGTTCAGTGCAGTGCTTTGTGTGCGTTGTTCATAGTTTTATTTAGTGAGAGTGAAGCATGGCGTCATGTCAACGATAGCAAGATGGCACTCATTGCGCAAGTGTTATTATTGTTTTTGACAGTTGTCGCGGGGGGCAATATCCCAGCTGTGCCTTCCGTTCGTCCAGTGCGGGTCCAAAAATGCTGTCCGCAAACGGACCTTATGATGGAGGGCCGCTGCAAAAACGCAACCGAATTCCAAACATCGTCGTGGAAGCCGTTGTTTCACAGCTTCCAAGGCAAACCCAACTTCCATGTGCCGAACTTTGTGGTGAGGGTGGGAATCCCTCACTGTGGACCGCGACAACACTTCTCCATCTACCACTATGAGTCATCGCACGACCGTCTGGCCCTTCTGCCCGATGGCAGGCTCCGTCACTACTACCTCCAGGACTACCGATCCCCCGACAGTGGTTGGGAAGGCGACGACTTCCAACTCGACCACAACAATTTCTACGACTATGATCATGGATTGTTCTGCATGGATAAGGTAGTTTTTTAACACTAAGCACATTTCTCGTTCAATTCACTCAACTGTATTGTATGATAACTTGAAACACCAATACTTTGAGTCTCAAGTAAAAGTGCGTTTTGGGGTATCTCTCCAAAATTATAATAAAAGAGTAAAGTTTGATACTAAATCCCAGCAGCGATTATTATCTGCAGGGATTTTAACACGTATATTGAATAACAAATTTTATAAAAATACAATAATAATGAAAATAATGACCGAATTAATACTCAGCCTATTAAATATGCAGATTACATTATGTAGCCTACAGCAAGGACCAAGGAGAACAGATTGATAAATAACTTGGATGTGAATGATGATGATGATAATAATAATAAATAATCAAAGATCGACAGAATCAGTGTACCTATACGGTCTATCTTTGGTCCCTTGGGAGGTCTGCTATTGTGATCTCAGTTAGTAACCTACCTCAGCCCAATCAAAACTCAAGCACACATGTTCTATACATGTGTGCTTGAGTTTTGATTGGGCTGAGGTAGGTTGAAAATTAGCCAACCTGAGTAATAAATAAGTCAAATAAGTTCACTTGACTTATGTGTTCCTAATTATGAAATTACGGTGTGCTAAGCTAAGCGTCTTGATGATGTAGAAAGTGTATGTAAATCGGTTATCGACTGTAGAAGTGCATTGACTCCATTAAAAAACTAATTCACCTGCCCTGCCAAATGTTTTGGCATTGAATACATAGAAAAATGTTTTTTCTCCTGTTAAGAATGTTATCATGATTTACTTGAAAAACATAAAATGCAATGAACTCCAAAAACAAACGAAATTTATTCAAGGGAACATTGGAAATAATAAAAGTTATCAAGTGCCCTTTTTATTTTATCAAAGTACAACTAGTTTCAACTCGTCAAGAGCCATTTTCAAGTGCAATAATATAAGTGTAAATGATTTACACTTGAAAACTTAAAAATGGTTGTGTTTTGATGAAATAAAAAGGGTACTTGATAAGTTTTATTGGGTTTCAATAATATTTCAGTAGTCCTGAAAAGAAAAGTGAATATTTATTCAAGTGTTATGGAATTTTTAAATTGTTTATAATAAAAATTACTGCATGTAAAGAGCTAGTCATCACATCAGTGAAAAAAATCAGTTATTGAATTTGATAAACAATCGATTCAAACACAACTTTGCTAATTATTGGCAAGCAATATTGGTAATAGTATGATGTTTTTAATTTCAGGCTCTCTACAAAACAGACGAAAATACGATGAAACAAGCCAACTATGCGATTGTTTGCAATCCAGAAGTGCCTACTCCATGGCAGAGCACCGATTTTCTGCTCAGGAGAATTATTGACCCGGCATGTCATGGTGTAGCCTTGTCCTGCTACCTGGCAGTGGCAATCATACACTTTGTATTGCAACAACTCAGAGATCTGGTCGGCAATATTATAACGACATTGGCTCTGAGTCTTGCCGTTGCTCAGGTAGCCGATACTGTTCGAATTTTCACTGAGTTCACTAGTCCTACAACTTTCTTAATAGCTGGTGAGTGATAATAATAGTTTTCAAATTCAGTTGAATGAATTTTGAGAAGTCAGGAAACTGGTTACGGAAGAGTCTATACTCAACAAAAAACGGCAAAGCGATACAGAATAAATTTTAAAAGATGAAAGATTTAGTGCTCAAGATTATTGCAAATTGCAATAATTCAGGAGTTGAAACATTAATCATTATACCAATGATGCTATTGATGAGTCAGGAAACATTGATTCACTACCGAATTGGATTGATGATGACAATAACTGTCAGCAATTAATATTTTTTGAATGACGGAAATGTTACAACCACGAATTCCAAAACAATATTCATGTGTTCGAAATTTCAAGTTGAATTTAATTCCAAGTTTAACTAGTATAAAAATGTTTTGCTGTTGAAGAAAATAAGCTATTGAAATTTCAGTTTTAAATAGGTAAAATTGATGCTAAAATACCATCAAATTTCAACAAGCTAACAAGTTGCACATTGCGTGTAAAATGATGCATTCTTGAAACGCTCTATAGCATGTGTGCCAGTAATTATGGAGAATTTGTTGAATACAAGAGAATAATATTATTATGGTTAACCTGTTATTACATTGAGTTGAATTCAATCCAATCGATAAAAGGGTTTATTAAAAAAAATTCTAGTGAAATATCCCAAAATACAGTGACTAAGCTGGATTATAAAATAGGATACCTTACTTGAAAAATTATCAATGAGTTAAAAAATGTTCAAGTATAAACTAAAGGTAATAACAGTTATCATTTCCTGAAGATTGATATATATTTAGATGGAGATCTTAGATTAATGAATTCATTTCATGTTTGAAAAAAATAAATAACGTGATTAAGTAAACTAAATAAATAGTATATTTTACATTTCCCCATTTCATTATTTTACATACTTAGGTGAACAACTTGGAAATTGAAAACAATACTTGAATCTGATTTATGAAATGTTTGTTTCAGATTGTGTACTGTTTGTCAGTATATTGGGTGCTTTCTTCTGGCTGAACAGTCTAGGGTACTACATATGGAAAACATTCAGGTAAAATGGACTCTAACAAACGTTAATTGCTTTGAAAATCGGTAGATAGAAGCCACCTTAATCACTTCAAACTCAAGATAAATATTCCATTCGTAGCAGCTTTCAAATGAATTTGGAATAAAAACAATGTGGAATCAATTTTTAAGAACAGAATGAATTTTTTTTAAATGTCAGGAAACTTTTTTAACATATCTTTATAATATTTTATAGTTAACAAATTGAAATTTCAATAGAAAGTAGATTCATTAAGCATTGAAAAGAATTTTCTTTGGTATAATATTCCATTATATTAGAGGAAATTGTTTGGGTAATTGCAGAGAATTGTGAAAGAGCTAATTCTAGAAAATGAAGTGAGAATGAATATAATATAGCCTAATAATTAATTCCAATAGCGACTAAAAATGTTTAATGATTGTGTTCCATG
Organism: Nilaparvata lugens; assembly: GCF_014356525.2. Taxonomy (NCBI): domain Eukaryota; kingdom Metazoa; phylum Arthropoda; class Insecta; order Hemiptera; family Delphacidae; genus Nilaparvata; species Nilaparvata lugens. Next base: position 21,381,751 of record NC_052507.1, read on the forward strand.
TTGCCAACAGGTCACGAAATGTTTTCTTGAGAATCACCGATGGGCGAAAATATTGCTATTACTCGTTCTACGTTTGGAGCTGTACGATTGGAATGGCTGTGTTTGCAATATTCGCTCATTTTACACTTGATACCACAAATCCAACAAAAGCTCCGTCGCCCATAGCACAGGGCGCTCTAGGTGAGAGCCGAATAAAACAAAATTAATCAGACATTTTTGAATTAAACATTCATGCTATAATCTAGTTCAGTTTTTAGTATAACTGAATTACATAGTCTACCATAACGCCTTTCAGAAATTATATTGTACATTATTTTTGAACCATAGTATTCTGTATCAGATCTATTTCAAATCAAAATGATAATTTTCTCGCGTAAAGTGAGCAGAGTGTCTATACTAGAATCAAACAAGATTTCAGTAACGTATTGAATCTATTACACTTATATAAATATAATCTCAAAGTGAAATGTTAATGTTAATTACTTGAAATAATATGATTACGATATCAGACTTATTAAATTGTTGATATAATGCTTCGTACACATGTTCAGCAGGAAGGCTTTCAACAATTTATAAGAAAACTAATAAGAATTCTAATTCAGTAGTTTGAATAGTTTAGTTCATTTCAATAGTTCAGTTCAGTTACCTTATTGAAGAGTTATCCATTAATTTTGAATATTGTATTATTGTTACAGGATGGCTGGGAACTGCAGTGTTTTTCACACCGATTGCATTTACTATACTAGTCAATATATTTTTCTATGCTAGCACAATGCAAATTATTTCAAGAATGTCAACGTACGGCAGAATTCATCATAAATTGAAATACAGGTAATTACTTTTTTATTAGTATATTTTATCAAGATTATAAGTATTACTTTTATGTGCTATTGATTGGAAATCATGCTTGAACTTCAATTCAAAATAACAGTAATATATTTCCCATTTCGCTACGTCAAAGCTCCTGCAAAAGGCTCTTTCCATTGACGAGAGAACTACTAATTTAGCCAGTTTGCAATAATTATTAATTCGAAAATGGGATAAAAATGAAATTCCAATCCTATTAATTAATGTAAAAATTTATCAAAGTTCACATCACCTACATACTTTGAAGGATGCATCAGTCTTCTATGAATATTTGAGTAGTGACTAAGCTTTCAGAAATGACTTATTCAAATAGGCCTATCATTAGTTAGCATACCGGATGTCTATTGATACTTTGCAAATATGTTCTCCAATTCCTTTCTGCTAGAATGTCAAATTGATAATATCTATTTTCACAACATAATTTCTCAGTATACAAAATTTTCTCTTTCATTCCAAAAGAGACGAATAATAATACAATTTGATCGATTCAAGACATTGCAAAAAACAACAATATAGTTCATCACTAGCTTCAATCAATAGAAGCTTTGATCAAGGTTATGCCTAATATTTGATCATTTCAAATTACAGCATATGCGGGACTGTATTCCAAGTGAATGAGGCTGCAAAGTATATGAATTATTATGACTTGTGGATTATTTTGATCTGGGCATACTGCTTGCGTTACCCGTAAACCCCATTAGCCTATTTCATTTCACTTCAATGTTTAGCATGATATTTACAAATCAGCAACAAATGATTTTACAAGAGATTTTGAGAATATACGTACAGAAAGTGAAATATTGTTTGAAATACGAGTTGAGAGTTTGAATTTTGGCTTAGTGAATTTGAATATTCCAATTATGCAGTATTATTCAATGAATGCAATACAATATATCATTTTTTTAAACTGTTCAACTTATGGGAAATAATTATTATTAAACGAAAATCCCAATTAAATGCTGTAAATCACCCCGAAGACTTCTGCTACTGCAAATATTATGTATATTATGGGAAATAATTTACTTCGAAGTAATCACTGGACCAATTATATTGAAAAAATTCTAGACAGTATTGATTTTGACATGATTAACTTGCAATTACATATTTCATGCATCGAAATTAATTTTTCACAATATTGCTAGATTTTTTTCCAAAAAATCAACCTGAACAATATTTGAAAATTGTTTTTCAGTTTCGAAACGTTCGTGAAAATACTTGTTGTGATGGTATTCTGCTGGTTTTTCCTGCTGATGTCGTGGCTGCCCTACAACGGAATGTACTACGCGTACATACTGACCAACGCCATACAGGGACCGGCCATCCTCTACATCAGTGTACTCAGCCAGAAGCGAGTCAGATATCTACTGCGGAAGGCTTGCTGCTATGAGACGTGCATCTTCCCCTGCTGCCGGCCCGACGAGAATGAGGGACCCGAGTGGGGCGAGGAGATGATGGCCATGAATCAGTGAATGGTTTATGACTCAATGAATGACCATGTCATGAACTGAGGGTTCAAGTATCAGGTGCTAATCTCTACACTAAGAGCCGATTGGAACAATATCTATCAAAAAAGAATAAGAAATTGAACTATAACATTCATCAATATTAAAACTTGCAGGTTAATTTTTACTAAAACCTAAACGATATTTGGGGAAATGTATTTGATTTAAAAAAATAATTATTTAAGCTCCGATATTAACCCGACTTATTAGAGTACCGGTAATTAAAATCTTTATTGTCTAGTACTTTCAATAATTGATGAATGTGCAGTGAATGTTATACGATCAATTAATAAGATGTGCCTTTGTATAAATACATTGATTAAATAGCAGATAGGGGAATTAGTTCAGCTTGAATATTGATGTGATTTTTATATGCGAAGCTTTTATACTCATTATTAATATCGTTTCTAGGATATGAATTAATCTAACAAAGCCAAATACTGCACATTAAAAAGGTCAGAGAACACACATTACTAAAACATGTGAGCTATTTTTATTTAATCATAAGTGTTTGGAGCAATCTATTTCCTTTCGTTCAGAGAAGATTATATGCATGATTATTATTATATCCATGTTTCATCTGCATAGCGAACAGTTAAATTCAATTTTTCAGTTGAAGTAAACTGTACATTCTCCAAACGCTTGAAATTTTTCCTTTGATGGAAGTACTTCCATCTTGGCCAATTTTATACCTATCAATGTAAAGAACATCAATATATTTTTATCTAGAATAATTTCTCTCTTAGACAATATTATTTATTTGTAGATATTAATTTAGTTTTAGATAGGGTTTTCAATTTTTGTGAACAATATTGCTCGAAATACTTTCAAAGGGACGAAAGTCTTCCAGATTTTGTATATTTTATTAATTTTTGAGCTTCTCATTGCCTTTTACAGCCTGCCTATATAAGTCGCCAGGTGATTAAAATCAAGTAGCAATTCGCACAATTTAATAGCTAAGATAAAAATTTGATAGCGAAAACTGACCTCCAATTGACATAAATGTGAATTAAGGTCTTTCCAATGTGCATTTGAAAAGTCTAGTAAATCGTGATATTTGTACTTAGATATACGGCATTTCAAAGTTAATATAAGAATGTTTTACAAATTTTCAATGTTAAAAGTTTTATGAACGTTTGGTATTTTTTGTATACAATTTAAGAAATCATAGAATAAGTAAGGTCTGTTAGGAATATTGTTGGATAAAAATAATTTTGTACATTAAATTGACTTACGATTTTAATTTTGCGTCCAATTTCTTAATGTATAAACTATTTTTATATAAGTGTATACTTTATATATATAAATAACGTGAATACTTTCTCAACAAAAACAGAAGTCATAATCGAATCTTCAAATTCATGTACTATAAAGGCAGATCTGGAAAATTGATGTATGAATTTAACTCAACGTTAATTATCTTGTAAAACTCAAATATTCAACTCAACCTCATACAAATAAAATTTCTTTAATCGTGATCGAGATAATATAACAGGTCCTTTGAAGGAAGAGTACCGGTATACTAGCAAATTTCCCGTCATAAAATTGAATTTCAATACTTGAAAAAAGAACGGGTCAAGTTTCACCACACGAATTTACAAAAAAAATCCACTTTTCATCGGAATATATTCTTTGTTCAGTTAGTTTTATGATTCACTCACCCAGAAGGCAGATAAAATAGTAACACGCCATAATATTGCCCAAGGCAGTCACGCAATTCAATTTTTATTGCAGAACTGCTTCAAGTCTCCTTCAATCAAAGAAGGGCTGGTATTTTAAGCAAGCCACACCAAACTTGAATCAAATATACGGGATTCAAAGTAATGGCGACGACAATGATCGCATACTTTAAAATTAACTTACAATTTTGAAAAGCACAAGAGATTTAAATTTCTTCACATAAACAAAAAATAAGAAGAAAGGTAGCTTCAACCTTTGAAAAATATTAATTTATTATTCTATCCCAAACTATTTATTCTTTCATCGAAGAACCATTAATTTATTACGGTATTACATTTTATTATACTCGTGTCAAGGTAGCTGCTATATTAAGGAAATTGTGTTCATAGAGTACAAGGAATTCACGAAATTATGCACAGTAGCAATTTTTGATTGGATGGATAATTTTATTATACTACCAATTATTGGACGAACAAAATATTTAATGAAAGAAGAAAACAAAGGATAATCTCTTATGCTATCTTGTCAAAATAAATAATGAAATTGTAGTTTGTCTTTTCCACACAACTCCCATTCGGATTAGGCTATTTATCAAAATATGGAAAAATATAAGTTAGGGAATTTTTGCTCCTTGTTTTCTAATGTGCTCATTCGATAGATAAATACATAATCAATGAATAATTATCTAAACCAGTGCAAAGCATCTACCAAAATTACCATTTACCAAAAAGGTCTATCAAAATTAGCAGAAAAAGACTTCAGTTTTGGAAATCGACTACTTCTTGTTCCATATTGTGCTGATTTGATAGATGAATTGATAACTAGTAGTTCTGTGAACAGTAGACTTCGCGCAGTTATAAGCCACGGCCTCCCCTTATACTACCCATCAGAGTAAATCCTGTCTGTATGTCGTGTCGGCGAGATATCGGCGTGATAACGGCTAATGGCTGTTGGAGTTGGTGTATCAAAAATGCACATCAATAGCTAATCTTCAAGACATACTGGCAACAGGTCAGCCCGAGTTGAAAGCAGAGAAAGGTCGAGAGAAAATACAATGTTATTTTCAGTTATTAATTGCATGCAATTAATAATCCACTCGACAGCTGATTTATAATGAATAATTCTATATATACCGCACTAATCAGCGATAATATTGGCGTTCGAAGAAGACTCCTTTTCCTTTTGTATGTAAATGCAAAATTTCAAAAATCCTTAATATACGTCGACGCGAAATTCAAAAAGGAACATACCTGTCAAATTTCATGAAAACCTATTGCCGCATTTCGCCGTAAATGCAGAACATATAAACATAAAGAGAAATGCAAAACCGTCAACTTGAATCTTAGACCTCAATTCTCTCAGTGAATAATTTGAACCAGAGAAAATTGATCTACAAGAAGTTTTGGTCACATAGCCTTTATTTGCACTATTTATCAAAATCAGGAGGAATGGTAGTTTTGGACTATTATACAGGGTGATTCTTAATTATGGTAAAATAATTTAATACGTGATAGTAGAGGTAAAAATATGAAAAAAGTTCTTATAAACATATATCCATAAACGAAATATGCAAAAAATCCAAGTAGAAAAACACAGACTTTTACGTTTTATGCCCAATAACTTTCTTTAATGACCAGTAAACAAATAATTTTTCGCAATAAAAATTGTAGAGAATGTAATTCTGGAAAGAATTATGTAAGCTGTGTAAACTAAATTTTAATAAAATTTAAATCAAATGTATTTTTATGTAGTACATTACACCACAAAAATTTGCTGTTCTATGAGGAGAGAACTAATAACTCTTAGTGCCGTTTGCACAGTGCCAGTTTAAACCAAATTTCATCTTAAACTGGATTAAATCTATATCAATATCATTTTGTTATAATGTGATTCATTTTGAGTTTAAGCCAACAGCTGATTGAATTCAGTTTGAACTTTTTCTGTGCAAACAGCCCTTAGGTTGTAGCTGATTGCAAAAATAAAACATGGATTTAAATAACAGCTTATTTATTTTGTTTTAAATAAGAAAATATTTAAAAGAAATTATCAGCTGAAAATTATTTTCAGAAATATTTCATCTCACTGTTGAAAAAAAACAACAAACTGTAAGTTAGGCCTACTGTAACAGCGCTGTGTTTTTTGTTTAATCTATTAACCAGTTATTTGTAATCATTTCACTTTGCTTTGGTGTTAAGTGTTAACTTTTCAAAAAATGGCAGGTAATTTTAGACATACTCCGTATATTAGCTGACATGCATTTAATGTTCGGGATGAGACACTGTAATAGTACTGAAGCAAGACGTTTGTATCAAGAGAACTTTCCTAACCGAGTATGACCAAGTTCAAGGTTTTTTGCCACTATTCATCAACTTCTGTCTGAAACAGATTCTTTGATGTCCAAAGAGCACATTTATGCAGGCAGATCCCGATCTACTAGGACTTTTGAGTTAGAAGAGCAATAATGAAATTTGTGAACATCCAGAGAAGAGCACGAGAGAATTGTCAGTGCAGTTTAATGTCAATCAATCTATTATTTGGAGGATACTAAAAGCGCAACAATTACATCCATACCACCTCCAGAAAGTTCATACTCTATTGCAACGAGGCTGTATTCCCCGTGCTGGTATTTTCCGATGGTTTTTGGAAAAACTTGTTAACCCAAACTTTTTAACAACCGTTTTATTTACTGACGAGGCACACTTTACAAGAACAGCTATCGTTAACGTCCACAACCAACATATTTGGGCAGATGAGAATCCTCATGCCATCAATCCTAATCATCCATAACATCAGTTTTCAGTAAACATTTGGGCAGGAATCATAGGAGATCATCTACTTCTGTTCGAGCTTCCTCCCAGGCTTAAAGGCATAATCTACTTGAACTTTTTGAGAGATGAGCTATTTATCTTACTTGAAGATGTACCTCTTCAGTTGCGCCAAAACATTTGGTTTATGCATGTTGGAGCTCCAGCACACTTCAGTGTTGCTGTTCGTGAACACCTGAATCACAGCTTTCCAAATCAATGGATAGGCCGAGGTGGGCCAGAACCATGGCCAGCTAGGTCACCAGACTTAAATCAATTGGATTTTTATCTTTGGGGACACTTGAAAACCTTAGTATACAATACTCCGATTGATACCATTGAACAACTCTGATTAGGGATTTTAAACGGAATAGAAATGATAAAGCAGACTCCTGGAATATTTGAACGGGTCCGACAATCGATGAGAAGACGTCTGAATATATGCATTAAGAGCAACGGCGGTTACTTTGAACATCATCTTTAATCTTTTGGTGTAAGTTTAATGTCATTTAGATTATGTTACTTTCATATAAAAATAAAATTTTCATAAAAAACCGAATATTTTACCTGCAATCAGCTACAACCTATGAGTTATTAGTTCTCTCCTCTTAAAACAGCAAATTTTTGTGGTGTAATGTACTACATAAGAATATATTTTATTTAACTTTTATTCAAATTTAGTTTACACAGCTTACATAATTCTTTTCAGAATAATATTCTCTACAATTTTTATTGCGAAAAATTATTTGTTTACTGGGTCATTAAAGAAAGTTATTGGGCATCAAACGTAAAAGTCTGTGTTTTTCTACTTAGATTTTTTGCATATTTCAACTTTTTTCTCAAAAACTACTCACACTACAGCTTCCAGACTAGTTTTATTAAATTTTTCAGATATTTTTCCATATGAATCCAGCATAAGTTTTTCAAAAACTAGTCCCCAAACAATTCAGCATCGGTGTATTTCACCAGAGGAACTGAATTCCGGGCGAAATCTTTCACCCTGTATAGCTCGCTAATGAAGCGTTTATGGATATATGTTTATAGGAACTTTTTTCTTATTTTTACCTCCACTATCACGTATTGAATTATTTTACCATAATTAAGAATCACCCTGTATATAGTTTTCCCTATTATGTTAGATAAATGAATAAATATTGATAATGGATAATTTGAGCCAGTGAACATGGATCACTATAACATTTTTCAATTAATGGTGATTAGAATTTTGTGTTTTATCTAGTTTTTCAACCGTCAAAATTAAAATTTTTTAGTATTTGTTGTTTCTAAGTGAAAATGGCCTAAAAAAGTGAAATCATAACCCTATTTCGAGCTTTCAAATGTAGTCTACATTTGGAAGAGAAATGGTACTGTACAAGGCGTATCCTTAGTTTTTCTCTCCCAGTCAGTCCTCTCTTGTAAAAATAAAAAATGAATAAAGATATCTTTTACAGTCATTGAAAGGACTTTGTTACATTCAGTTATCAGTTTACCGTTCGAATACAGTAAGTAGTAGCCTATTTGTAGAGCCAAGTCGTAATGATGAAATAGGATGATGAGTGTTCGCCTCCTACCTTAGAGAACAAGTTGCCATCCTCGCGCTCGACCATTTTGGAGAGGTAGCACCTGACGACGAGGTGGCAGTCGTCCATCACCGTGTTGAAGAATCGTCGCGTGGGCAGCAGCGCCTCCAGGTCGATCATCAGCTCCAGAAATCGCTCGCAATAGTGGATATATTCTGCACTCACTTCACCTGAATCCACATACATATCCATTACAATATAACGAAATTCTTCAGAAAATTTTCGACAATACATGATAATAATTGTTCATAATATAATAGGCAAATAACATTTTTAAAAGCTTTTAACAAGCATCTACTCTAAAAACTTTGGTAGAACAAGTTTTGAATGGAGACAATTATTTTGAGTTATTCGAAAACCAGTAAAATGGATACATTTATACTAGTGGGTAGTGGAACCCCCGGAACGGAGAACTAATTTGATTATTGATACAGTAAGTATCATTATGAAAAATCTGGTGTGGCGCACTCACACAACTTTCCTTGCCATTATGAAAATTGATCACCTGACGCTAGTGTTCCCGCGCATCTCAATTCAAAGATTTGAGCCAGCTGGTGACAGGGCAATAACCCTGGAGACACACATGAGGTCTGCTATCTCTTCATAGTGAATGATTTAATAGAATCAACAATAATTTGCAATTGAATAATCACATTTTCTCGAATTAAAAGCTTATTTTCAATTTTAGGTGAAAATGTTACTAACATTAATTGTAGAGATTTTCATGCTCAATCTACTCCACTTGATTTTTTATGTTTCAATTGTATCTGAAGCCTGATAATTGGGAATCTATCTGCATTGATGGGGCGGAGCTCCTGAAATTTTTACAGATATGGGACTTGTGGCAGTTGATAGAGCTTATCGATGACTATTTTAGGTATGAATTTGATCAAAATTGTTGGAGCCGTTTCCGAGAAAATCACGAAAAACCCTGTTTTTGACAACATTTTCGCCATTTTAGCCGCCATCTTGAATTGCATTTGATCGAAATTGTTCGTGTCGGATCCTTATAGTGAAAGGACCTTAAGTTCCAAATTTCAAGTCATTCCGTTAATTGGGAGATGAGATATCGTGTACACAGACGCACATACACTCATACACACACACACACACACACACACACACACACACACACACACACATACAGACCAATACCCAAAAACCACTTTTTTAGACTCAGGGGACCTTGAAACGTATAGAAATTAAGAAATTGGGGTACCTTAATTTTTTTCGGAAAGCAATACTTTCCTTACCTATGGTAATAGGGCAAGAAAAGTAAAAACTCATAATGAAGATCAAATAAAACAATAAGTATCAGTAATTCAAGTACTATATACATAATAAATCTTCAACATTTTTATAGTGAATAGTTGTCATTGAAGTTTATATCCTGGTATATAAGATAGAATCTAGTTAATAATGATCAAATTTATCTCAAATATATTTTATTTTTATAATTTAATGATTAATTTTAATTATTGAGATTGAATATTTTGGTATTCATTATATTTCCTAACAGAAACGGAGCAGAGCTAGAATAGGTTGAAGCTTATGACGCACATAAGCTTGTGCGTGAGAAATGATAAGAATGATGATAAAATATGATGGTTTACGGGACGAGAAATAACACATGACTTATAAAATACTTAGGGCTGGTTTCCGAGCTCGGGATTCAGCCAAGTTCTAGACTTTAAACAGCTGGAGTCATAAATTTGGCATTTCGAAACGGGGCGTAGTCGTAGTTTTTATGATAAACTTTATTTTCTCATTTCTACAATTGGAAACGTTTTTCCTTGACGAAATGAAACATTCCTAAATAATTCAAAATAGCTGAAACTATTTTAATACACTATTCTATTTATTTTATTTTGTGTTCAATTTTCTAGTTTTTCAAAGTTAAATTTAATCGTGGACTACGACTGCACCCCGTTTCAGAAAGTCAAATTTTCTGAGTCCAGCTGTTTTAAAGTCTAGAACTTGGCTAAATCCCGAGCTCGGAAACCGGCCCTGAAGGTTGCTTGGGTGACAACCATAAAAGGTTAAATAATTAATTAAATTACTAGAATATAGTGATTGATTGAAAATGTGATTAGCGTACACCTTATAGTTTGTAGTTGAAGAAAAGCTACAACATAGAAAAGTTACCTTGATTTTATTTTTATTTCAATAAAAGCTACTCAATATGAATGCACTTTGTAAATAATAGAAAGAAGATGCAGACATCAGTGAATTTTCATTACGATGAAATCTCATCCTGTTTGCCATATTTCGTTCTAGTACCATAGAATTATTCCTCTGATTATATGAACAATCATAGAGTGAAAATATGTAATGAAAAAATATTGAGTTATTTGAAATTAATGGATTGATAAAAAATATTTAATGATTGTTACTGATTCATCAATCAGCCATCAGACTTTATTGAAAACATGAATAAAAATAATCTATAATAAACTGAATTTGAATAACTTTATGTAAATTGAAAGATGCTAATAAATGTAAGTAGATTTTGCTAAACACTAAAAATAGTCTTATAATTGGTGCGTAATATGTACTATAAAGAACAACATTGAGCTAATAAAGTTTGACTGAATCTTAAAGGTCAGCTCTGACCTACAAGCTACAAAGAAAGTAATGAAGTGTTGAATAAAGCTGCGTTTACACCGCAGATAATAACACGAGTTATCAACAAAAAATTATTAACTCGTGTTTTAACAGAAAATTCCTTGTTCAAGTCAAGTCAAAAATAAGTTTATTTCCAAATCTTTCTAAGATTATAAATGTAACATACAGAGCTTAAAATTAAACAATATACAAAACAAAAATGATACAACACGTGTTTATTATACTATCATACCTAATGATTTACAATGCAACAGTTATAATTATATTATAATTTCAGATTTAATTTCACATGGAAATGTGCCTACATAGGTGTAAAACCTGTGCGTAGACATGAGTTGCTGTTTTGAGCAAAATATATAATTAATAAGGAGCAAATGATTCAAAATAGTTCGGCTAACTTACTACACAAGATAATAATAATCAACAAGAAACTAAAATATGATAAACTAAATATGATTCCTTGTTATTAACAAGATTTATGTTATCCATCGAGAGTCGGTAAAGATCAAAGGAAATGTGTTATGTTTTAACAAATGTTAATAACAAAAGTTAATAACTTCTTTTAGCGCATTAACTTTTGTTAATATCAAAGGGTATTGAGTGTTGAGAATCTGTTATTTAGTACAACCGTGCAGTCATAGCTTATGCTACCTTTTCTCTATGGTACAGTATATGAATTAGGTTACCTTCTTTTGGAGTTGATTCTAGACGAGAAATAAATTTCAGCACCAGTCTGTGTAGAAATTTTCTCTCCCAATCGAGTTTTTCTTTCATGTCAGGAGGATCTCGTTTTTGGATTTTACTCCAGAATTTATTCCATTTCGGAACCTTTCGGAGTTCGTATTCTCGTCTTCCCTGTTGAATCATTCACATAACAGCATGAGGTAGAGTAGATAAATTATGATCAGTAATGTAATAATTATTATTGGTAACTTAAAAATCAAGAAAGACTTGAACTGTAACACATTAAAAAGCATAGTACATTTTGGATATTATTCGAAACACTGTTTTTATTAATATTATGCTTATGGCTTTTTTTGCAGAGAGATCCTGTAAGGACCGTTTTTTGTTCATACTTAAAAACATCACTTTTATTAGATACAGTATCGTGAGATATTTTCTCAAAACTCATAAGTCGATAGTACAGTATTAAATTAAAGTTTGGTTGATTTAGGTGTAAGTTACAAAAGAGTAATAGTGACTTACCTCTTGTAAAGAGACCCACATGGATAATGACACAAGCCTCTTGACTTGTTCGCGTACTAATTCGATTTCCATACTATTGAAGCAGTGATTCAGAAATACAATTAGAGCCGTTTCTTCTGGGATACTATTGGCAGAAAGACATGTTTCTAACACTTGTTGAAAAAATCCAACAAAATGTTCTGATCTTTTCTTCAGAGCCTGCAATGGAAAAGCGATATTAGGAATTTTATAAACTACATTGTTGTTATGAATGATAAATCAAGACATACAAAAATTTGAAATTTCCTCACTAAATAGACTGAAATCAGGGATGGTCCAATATTGACAATAGTTTCTGGATTATAGTTATCAGACCTTCAGCTTATAGCTATCAATAAGATGCAAAGGATTGAACTGATGTGAAAGAAATTGAGCTCAGTAGAATGAAAATATTGATACTTGAGCATAAAGAAAATTACTTGAATGATTCACCTCTGAAATAGGCTATTTCATAAAGTATTAGCAATCATGTTGAAGAAGGTAATTTACAACGGAGCGGCCAAATCAATGCAATTGAATTGAAAATTTCTTTATTCATCAAAATGCACAAAATACATCTGAACAGTGTCAAAAAAGTGCCAACCGAGCTCCACAAAATAGCTTACATATACGGTGCTCGAGCTCCGGCTGGAGGATAGGATTCGCCCACCGCACGGGTTTCATTCGTAAGTACGATATCTCAAAAATTGTGCGAGTATTTAGAATTTTTTTTATTTTTGTTTATTAGTAATAATTATGGCATAAGAGGAACTGCTCTCAAACTGATTAAGTCCTACCTTCATCAGCGCATGCCGTGTACTGAAATAAGTTTTATAGCTGACAGGAAAATTTGTTCAGTGAGGTCAGAAAGTAAATGTGTAGCAAAAGGGGTTCCACGGGGATCAATCCTAGGGTCACTTCTGTTTTTAATTTATATCAATGATATTCCCCAACCAGATTGCAGTGGTGAAGTGATAGGATATGTGGATGATACAACTCTGCCTTCTAATGCCGACTCATTAGAACAGGTCATTGAAAGAATACAATTTCATTGCAATACACTGCTAGATTACTTCAAAAAGAACATATTGGAAGTGAATCCCACAAAATCCAATTTGATGATATTTTTCAAGGATAAGAGAGTTACAAAGGTTGAGATTATCAGATGTGAAAATTATTCAGTGTAGGAGGTTAGCACCACAAAGTTTTTAGGGTTTACTATAGATAATGATATGAGGTGTGACAAACATGTTAATAAGATTAGTCGGAATTGTTATATTTTGAAAAGACTGAAAAATTTCTATTCAGAGAAGATATTTTGAAAATATATCATTGGTCTGATTGGAAGTCACATTAATTTTGCGATTGAAGCGTAGGGATCGGCTACGGGATTGGGATCAGGATTGATTGCGCATAAGTGTGCACTGTGATTTGCATTTGGAGTGAAATTTACCGACTCTTGTTTACCTATTCTCAAAGAATTTTTTTTCAACAGTCTATTCATTATATGTATATAGAATTATAATGTTAATAAGGAATGTGGAAGGGTGCGAAACCAACCGTAATTTAAATTTGAAGAGAACAAGAGTGAACAAAAAAGTCACTGAGACAGATCCTATGGTTAATAGTGTGATATTTATTATTATTATCTAAAATTATCAACCCATTTTATTAAAATAACCTTATTAACATATTGCCATTCAAAAGCCAAAAGCTAACATTTCCTTTTACCTTTAAAACCTAATTGAACAAAGCCTTTTAGGTTAAGTTAATACACTAGACAAAATGAAATCACGCTGTATTGAGGCATTCCCCGCCGCATCGCCTTCTACAACTGCACAGGGGAAGGATAGCAGCCTCCGTGCTATTACAATTATTTATTTAAAATATTGCACATTGTTAGTACGTTAGTTTCAAGGACTGGACACAAATTATTTATACTTACATCCCAAGCTGGAACTCTTTCACGGAACTTCTCATTGAGCATGACAACAATTGACATCATGTGGGCATGTGAAGCTACGCCTGTCTTATAATTGGGCCACAGATAATTCTCAAGATATTGACTAAACTCCAACATCATAGTTCGACGGATAGAGAACCTGCAAACAACAAAATGTTGGCTTGAAAATTTTTAAGCTATTCTTACCACATTGGGAGTGCTACTATTATTGAAATTTTTAAACTGAACAAGATTAATGTAGGTTTGACAAAAATAGCTTTATTTATCACCAATAACATTGCACATTTACAATATAATATTCACCAATTATTATTTGCAAATGTTTTCTTTACATAATGTTTATAATATTTTTGAAATCTTTATTTACTCTCAGTTCTAAGAAAATGTGCCTAGTATGTAAGATATTGAATGAAAAAGACTAAGAAATTGTCAAAAAACCACTGATTTATTGATAATTAGAAAGACCGGTTTCGGTTATTACACCATTGTCAATCTCTGATAAACTAAAACTAAATACAAGAGCAGCAGAATTTATACTAGTAGGCGAGTAATGCTATTGGTCGAGGGCATGAACGCCTGCCATTGGCCTAGCTAGACAGTCTCCTCCCCCTCAACGGTGTGACAAAATGGCGGCTTAAGCAACAGAATCGCCATGATAATAAAATTTACTTTTAGTACAAAATGAGAACCAAGAAAACAAGTGTTAAAGATAATAAAACAAATATGTAAATGGAAAAACTATTGACTAATGTATGCTTACAATTTTATGATAAAACTAAATTCGTGATGTTGTATTGGTTGAAATGAATCTGGTCATTTAAACGGTACTGAGAATTTTCCTTGATTACTCTTGTTATTTCTAAAGCCTCTAGAATATTCAAAGATCTGCCTTTGTTATTAACATGCAGAAACTCAACATTCTCCTTACCTGTGAACTTGTGATTATTTGTTATCAAATGTTCTGCAAAGTTAGATTCCCCATTTTGTTTATTCCAATCTCTGATGTGTTCTTTAATTCTACTTTTGAAACTTGTACCAGTTTGACCCACATAACAAGCATTACAATCATCACATTTAAGTTTTGTACACCCCGCTTTTATCCCAAATATCAATTTTGTCTTTACTCCAGCTAAATAGACTATTTAAAATCGGTTTGGTCTTGAAAGCAACATGAAATCCATTCCTCTTCAATTCCCTAACTATCTTATCAGATACAAGGCCTAAATATGGAATTGTTATCCAAGTCTTCTCCTCACAGTTTGAGCCTACAAAGCTAGAATTAATTGAAATTTGTCTATTAATTTTACTCAACAATCTGTCCACCATACTTTCTTCATACCCAAAAAAAAAAAATAAATAGTATGTAAGAATCAAGCTCTCTGAGGGATTGATACATGTATGCTATCCAACTTACCTGGAGCCCAACAATTCAGTTATGTAAATATCGTCAACAACTTTTGGATCATACGGCAAGTGCTTTTGTTCTGTGTGAGGAGCCCAGTACTGGTTTGCTAACTGCAAAACAAAACAATTCATTGAATTTAGTGAAAAATAGCAGGAATTATAAATATTTTAAATTTAAGTTACGACGAATTACGGTAATGGAGGAAATTTATATGCCTAGTCAAACCTTTACTCTTCCAGACTCATCCTTGCTTATGAGACAGGGGTTATTATGATAAAGAATTTTTGATCTGATACGTCACAATGCTATATGGCTAAATTGACATCGTGTTAGAAGTGCTCTGTTTCACAGAGCTGAACAGCCTGTCATTCCACCAAACGTCCTGTGATCGGTGACGAGTTATAGACCCCGAACAACGGTCGCCTAACTTGAGCTCCCGCCAAGTACTAGTTGAGTAGCGTTATTAGTTTATACAAGAAAAAGGCTTGAATCAAACAAAGAATTATTCAAAATGAGTTACGATGTTTTGCGTTAATAGTGTCGGAAAATTTAAGACGTCAGTTCTGGAATCGTGATTCATGAAAACTCGACCTTACAGTAGGCTACTGGTGCAACCAAAGGCTTCTCCAGCAAATCAAATGGGATGATTCCAATCAATCACCATACAAATAACCTGACTTGACCATTAGTAGCTTATACTTTTCCCCCAAACCCAAGACATGACTTTGAGAGAAAAGCTCTCAAAAACTTGTTAAACAGAGATTTTTGAAGACTTCAAGGAACGTTCAAGTCTACAAGAAGGGTGACCACCAGAGCCTGAAAAGTTTCACGCCAATATCTATGACACAGATTTTTGGAAAGGTGATTAAAGCTGTTATTTAGCCCCAACTTCAACACATCTTTGACAGTTGTGATCTCTTTTCCAGCATGCAGTTGGATTTCGAAAGGGGAGGTCTACTGTTGATGCTGTACGTCGCTGGCCACATTAAGCAAGTGACCAAGAGACTGTCCAGATTTTTTCCTGTTGCTGAAGCTGCGGAGACTTGTGACGGAGGCGGCTTACTTGGTCATGATGAATCACACCCTCTTCCACTGTCATATTACCTAAGATCTACTCTTGTGAGATCATTTATCTGTGGACGTACTGAAGCTGCAAAAACGGGCTTCCCGGATAATGACTGGAAGAGAAAATCGTGCACCTTTTGTTAGGTTGACTGCAAGCACCTTTTTGCTAGGTTGTGTATTTTGACAGTTGTCAACCACTTTATTCTTCTCTGCCTGATATACACAAAAAATCCAACAAGACCTGGAAAACCGGTCAGATGTACATGACTACAACAGCTATAAAGGCATTCCACAGTGTCCGTACTTTGCCTACCAGGGGTGATGTGCATGATCATGGCACTAGAGGCAGGCTGAGGCTGGACCTGCCATATTGTAGATTGGGGAGGACCCAGAGCAGCCTCATCTACCAGCCAGCTAAAATTTTGAACAAGCTGCCAGTTTCAGCCAGGACTCTGTCAGAGACAGTCTTGAAGAGGAGACTGAGGGCTTTCCTTCAGGAAAACCCCTTTTATTCTATGAGGGAGTTCTATGATTGTGATCCTCAGACTCAAAGTAGATACTTCTTGCTTTAGTCTTGCTGCTTTTTGTGTTTGATGTGTATTTTTGTTCTTGACCTTTCTTATGACAGATTTTTATGTTCTTGACTTGTTCACTTGTGGCCATACTTATGACCACGCCATGAACAGAAACTCATTATTATCATTAAAATTATTATTAACACCAGGAATCAAGAGCTGATTGACATTCCCAGGGTGCGCCTACAAGGATCGCAGGTGTGCGGAAGGAGCTCAGAACTATGCTTTTTCAACAAGCTACCAGCTCGAGAGTTTATGAACGACGACTTATCTCAGATTTTGGCATGTTAAACAGGCATGTAATAATATGTTTTGTTATATTGAAACCTGGGTTGGATCTTACACACTGCCATATTGATCGTAATTGTGTGTTAAGTATTGTTTTGTACTATGATGCCATCGATCCCATAAGTGTGGGTAAAGGATGAAGAAGAAGGTATTAAGCTTCTAACTAAACCAACAAGGAGCTCCAAGACAACCTCATAGCCCACGCCCACTTATACCAACCCGGCGGTAGTATTTTGAGAAGTGTGTTTAGGCTGGTCAACTGGTATGACAAATGCCTACTCAACCTTCACGGCAATTACGTTGAAGAATAACCACTTTAATACCTTTAATACCTTACGGAGTGTAAGTTACTTGCACATTGTCAAAAAAATCATTGTTTTATATACATTCTTCTTTTAGGCTAGCCTAATTATGATTAACGTTTAATCAATTCTATTCTTGTAATGACGCTTTTGATCTCACTAGTTTGGGTATTGGATGAAGAAGGTACAGTACTATAAGGTACAGAAAAGTAAGACAATAATTCCTGATAATATCAATCTATAGGCACCCAGCCTGGGCCAAACTGACCTTACCCCAGACCGGAAAAAACAAAGGCGAACCAAAGATTCTTTTGAACAAGGTAGGGGAAGTTACCAGCAAGAAATGTAGCTGGGTACCCTACATAAGCATGCATGAGCAGGTCTTCGAATACACCCAAGGCCGAAATTTGGCTACTAGATAGTCGACAAGTGAGCATAGACCCCTAATCTCAACAAATGTTTTTTGATCATATTACACGATAATTACAACATTTTGGCCTTGGAAAATGTCAATAAGAAAGCTCATTCACAAAAGAGTTATGTACTAAGGAAGATTCAGCAAATAGATAGGCTACATTAATTGAAAGACCTCATTTATTAAAATGGAATGGCACCAGAATGAACGTTGCTATGCACAATCCAAAATATTGAATTGATTCTTCAAGAACAGATTTGAAAGTTAGGTCTATATGTCTTGAAATCTAACCAAAAATCACAGCACATGGTTTGAGAAAATGCTCGATTAAAACAAATATTTGGTGATAATATAAGCACAGAGAAATACAATGCTTTTAAATTAACCTTCAATAAAAAACCTTTAAAATAGTTAGTCACAATAAAATGTTATAGTATATTTTACCTGCGTAATACGATCAGCATTTATTTGATCAACGGTTGGAGCTGGGCCCTTGGACTTCCCCTGAACTTTAGCCATTTTTAAAATTAAGAACCAATTAAGTAATAGTCAAAACAGTAGCATATTATTAAAATTTCAAATACATCTACATAAGCGACAGATAGGCTATAACAAAACGTTTATACTCGCATTTGGATTTGGAGGTTAGCTCGTCAGCCGGTTGAAGTTGAACTCTTTTCAAGCATTTCGATGTATTCAATTATCGATTAATTCTAGTAGTCGACATCATCCATCTCATAGGAATAACGATGATCAGCTTATTCTGACAATTCTGAGCTGAATAGTCGATTCTCTGATATCGATATTTACGTTTGATAATTATTTTGACCATGACAGGTTGTTTTCATCGGAAATTCGGAATCGGAAAGCAGGCCAAATAGGCTAGTTTTACATAACCAAGAACAACAGACTAAAAAATTCTACCTTTGCTCTTGTGTAAAATTGATAAAGAAATTACTAAGCCAAAGCTTCTATTTTGAATTTTTGTTTTATTGTACCCTACATTGTTGCAGTGTTCACATTCATCATGGAAAAAGTAGCAATATTTGGTGCCACCGGTATGACTGGATTATGTGCTTTAGAAGCAGCAGTCAAGTCAGGTTTGTAAATTTTTTTCCAATAATAAATTAATTATCTTTTCAAAAAAATGCCCTGCTCTCAGTAAATTACTCTTTGTAAGCTAGGTTATGCCTAGTAATCTTGATGAGTATTTTTGCCAAGTCATCACATGAGTTGACAAATTTTTTGAAATATTTATATTGTCCATTTCATAAAACTTTATAGATTTAAACTCAACCTTTTGTTAGACCTTAATATTCTTAGAACTTGAAAACTCTTCTTGTAAAGTAGTAATTAACTTCAAGTTCTTGATTTGATAGCTTTACTACCGTATGTTTTAATTTGGTAAAGTTTGTCATTTTTTATATTTGTACGTTATATTAATATTTTAAATTTAACTAGAATAGGCCTATACTGTTTTTTTAATAGATAAGCTTTATAATTTGCAAAATTGGTTTAATAACTAATTAATATATTGGTTTTATAAAATTTGAAACGATTCTTTCAGGTTTGAAAATAAAACTTCTGGTGAGAGATCCAGCCAAAATACCAGAAAATTACAAAGATAAAGTTGAATTTGTTGTTGGCGATGTAACTAATCAAGACGATGTCAATAAAACTGTTGAAGGCCAGGATGGTGTGATAGTTGTTCTTGGAACAAGAAACGACTTGAGTAAGTACATGCAAAAATTTAGTTGATTTACTCTTGTAATTTATAGCCTATTAAAAATCCTCAAAAAAGCCTTAGTAAAGTTTTACTTAAGCCTAATTCTCAAAATATATAAAATTATTGAAAATGAAGAAAATACCAGCAGTGTTTCTACAATAGGTTTAACATTTTAGAATTTCAGAAAAATGTATACCTTCCATACTTACCGTAGCTTATACAGAAATATATATTGGCTAAACAATAGAATAATACAGTATTAACTTATATTCTTAATTTTAATACGTATCAAGTATGGGTATAGGATTAATAATACAGTATTTTCAAACAATCATGGAGGAGTGGAATTTTGTATAACATGAGTTTAAAAAAATACAAATAACATTTATTCCACAATATGTTTCAATTAGAAATAACTTGACCCTTGACGTAATGAATACCTATTAAGAATAGGTACCGTACAATACTTTACTATCCTATTTAATAGAATATTAAATAGACAATGCAAACATACAATACAAACCTTCTACAGTAAGATCAAACGTTTTAAAGGTCCAGTTCAGATTAGAGATTTTAAAATTTTTCTTTTCAAAAACGTTCTATAAGAAACACAATGAAAGTATCTTTTTTATTTCAACTAGGCCTAGTTTCAACTTATTAAAGCCAATTCTCGTTCTAATAAGTTGAAACTATAGTCTACTTAAAGCATTCTCCTACTTAGAGGGATATGCGGAGCTCAGAAATGGAGGCCAATTACAGTGATGTATGGAGTCATGGACAGGAGCGCTGTTGCCAAGTTGTCTATCATTCTCAGTCGATGTGGTGCTTTGAGAGAGAAAACTACTTATGCATAATATCATGAGCTATTGAACACTCTTGAAATCAAGACTATAGAACGCTGTCCGCTTTTGTACGACAACATCGCCGCCGCTGTATCCCTACTTTTCTGTGCTCCGCATATCCCTCCAAATCGGAGGTTCTTTTAAATGGACCAAGAATAGATGTGATTTGATAAAATAAAAAGGTTACTTGATACGTTTTATTGTTTTAATAATTGTAGAAGCCCTGAAAAGAAAAGTGAGTTCTTTAAAAATATTCCTGTTATGAGCCATTAATTTTTCTTTTTGTCAAGTATTTTAAGTAGTAACCTAATCCTTTTCCAGATGCTACCACTGCTCTCTCTACTGGCTTGAAGAATATTGTAACAGCTATGAAAGCATACAATGTCAAACCGATATCAGTATGTCTCTCTGGTAAGGAAATATTTTTCACACTGTAAATAATAATATATTGCAATAATGATGTGAAACGTCATACATTATACGTTCATTATTGGAATGTTCATACTGTTGAATATTGCTATATTATTAAAAATATCGGGGCACCGAGCTTCGCTCGTTATTTTTATTTATTGATAAACAGAACACAATTCTCTTAAATAATCGTGTTTATATTTTACAGCAGGGTATACGCTTATGAATTTCGGGATGCGATATTTTGATTTTCCACAGAATCACTCGTTCACAGACGACGAAAGTCTCAGCTGTTTAGCCAAGGATGAATAAATTATCCGTTTAATGTCGTTCAGCGAGTTTTCCCAAAGATGACACCTAGTGCAATCGATTTTTTTTGTCATAAACCTACTATGTTCCAAATTTCGTGAAAATCGTTAGATCCGTTGAACATAAATGACCAGATATAAAAATATAAACAGATAATACAGAAATTGCTCGCTTAATATGATAGGTATAATGTTACTATTTTGAATATTATGATGAAATGGCCGCTGTTACAATTGTTCCCGCTGAAAGGGTTGAGTCCAACCATTCATTAAATTTGTTACTACAGAAATTCAAATGGACAGGCTGATGCCTGGGCAGGGGATTGCTTGTGCCAGTAACGATGTCACAACGATCTGACTTTTGTTACCCTGCCTGGCAGAAAGGAATGTCAATAGCTGGCTCAAATAATGTTGTACTTGAAGATTAATTATACAGTGTAGTTTCAAACAATCACGGGGAGTGGAATTTTGTGTAGCATGAAAGAGTGGCACTATCATGACAATGCTAATTATCATAGTAATGTTAGGTGGGAAAAATCATGACAATCAAAATGATTATGCAAGTCAAGGTTCTTATTACAATTGGACAATATAATCAGGTATCTTTGCATTCTTAAGGTCGTCCAACCTCAGCTATGAACGCTCATCTGATCAGAGCTTTTTATGGTAGATATTATGCCAGCTTCTGTTGGAAGAAAATGTTATTTCATTATTTATAAGGCTGGCAACCAACGGTATGACATGCATGATAAACATGCACGTACGGACATTTTATCATGTACACACACACTTCCATCAAGCATTTTTTGACATCAGATGCTTCTAATATAAAATAAACAACCAATAGCATTAAAAGAACCACGGGAAAATTACAAATCATGATAAAAAAAATGTACCCTCAAATAGAGCAACGAAGAAAATATAAACAACAAAAAAATTTGAACTCAACTTACAAAACGTTTGCTCGAAGCCTTTTACTGTGATGACACAACAAAGTATGACGACATGTGTATTATGCATGTCCTACCGTTAGTGGCCAGTCTAAGAGATTTAGTTTTTATCTCCATTAAGAAAACTTGCATAAGAAATTGAAACAAGGAAAGTTTAACGTTACACAAAATAAAATCGATCATGAAATGCTCTGAACAGATAACGAGCTTTATATATTTCTACAAAACCAACTAACTCTATAATGTTCTGATCCTGTCGTCTTTACATTAATAATCCATTTCCTTAATGCTACAGCATTCGGATCATGTCATAATGAGTTACCAAACCATCTAAAAAAGCCCTTATCTGACCACGGCATGAATAACTTGAAATGGCATAATATTCACTACCTCACTACATTGGTCCACCTCTACTATGTCACATTTGAACTCTTTACAGTTTTTTCAACTTGGGAGCCCACTATGTCACACCTTGTTGGATGAATTGCTTTCAGACTCTGTACATAAGGCTGGAACTAACGGTAGAACATGCATGATACACAGTCGTCATACATTGTTGTCTCATCACAGCGAAACGCTTCGAGTAAAAATTGTTGATGTTAAGTTTTCGTATCTCTATTTTTTGTTGTTCGCTGCACTATTGAGTTAAATCATTTTTCTATTATTATAATTTGTAATTCTCCAGTGGTTTATTTATTGTTATTGGTTGTGTATTTTATGTTAGAAGCCTCTCGCTGATGATGATAAACATGCATGTTTACCGTTAATGGCCAGCTTAAGAATTGGTGTTTTTGGTTTGCAGCATTTCTGTTCTACGAACCCGAAAAGGTGCCAGCCATCTTCAAGGAGATCAACGCGGAGCACAAGCGCATGCACGACGTGCTGACCGCGTGCAGCGAGCTCGACTGGGTGGCCGTGTTCCCACCACACATCGCCGACCAGCCCCGCTCAGAGTTCATCCTCAAGCACGGCGAGTCGCCCGGGCCGCGCGTCATCTCCAAGTACGATCTCGGCGACTTTCTCGTCGGCTGCCTCTCCAAGCCTCAGCATTACAAGAAAGTGGTCGGCATCGCCAATGTTCCTAAGTAAACTATTTAGTTCAATTCTAACTATAGTGTCCATTTTATATTGTATTTCTGAACCTTGCATTTTAGATGTACTAATATACTATAGTAATTGGTATATAAATAAAAATATATTCAATATTAATTAAATATATTGTAATTGATGTATAGTAAGATGTTTTATAGCAATTCGAAGACTGATTCTAATAAGAGTGCTGTTGGTTCAATTTCCAAATCAAGTTACAACTCTATAAGCTGTTCAAAACAAGTATCTACATACCAGAATTTTTCGTAACCTTACTGAATCGAAGTTCTTTGATTAGTGAATAAAAAGTGTTTAAAAATGGAAGATTTTAGGAAATTGCAGTTACCAACTGCAGGAATATTATTACTGTTTGCAGTAGCAGAAGTCCTTAGTTATATTTACGAGTATATAGCTTCCATTGGATATATTTGAAATAATTATTTTACAGAAATACATGTTTGTTAATCTTGATTAAACTTTCATTTTATTATGTTACCCAACTAAGTTTTCATTTGAAGTTACTGTAATGATATAGCGAGTAAATCACTAGATTTATTTTCCAATGTTCTTAAATATAAAATGTTATCAAAGGAATATTTATATTCTTATTTAAAAAACAATTATGTTGTATTTAAAGTTTATGTTTCATTCAAAAACTTCATTATAAGAGAAACTATTTATATTAGGTTTTAGTGTTTAATATATTATTACTAAATATCAAGGCTCAAACGAATAATTTATGTTTTCAAACTGTTGAACGTAGTGGTTCCATAATATTAGGTATTGTAATTTATACAATGTTATAAGCACATATAATGTAATTTTTGGTGCATACTATCATAATAAATATATATTATTTCAGGAAATTATGTTTTATTAGCTAAACATTTCTTTTCCATACCATAAATAAAAATAAATCATTTTATTATTTGAAACGTTCTATGGGGGTATTAATTTGATGCATTTCAGAAATGCCTTGACGTTGACAAAACGTGTCATTTAATGACAAGTTGTTTTGAGAGTAATTTCAATTTTTGTAGACAACGATAATTTTGAGATCGAATCTGCGCATATAGGTTTAATAGATTGTAAAGAATTAACTTAATCCAAAAATAAATGTAATATGTCAATAATTGAAAGAAAAGACAATTCCATCATGGTTAAAACAGTTATAATGAGTTTACATGATAAAATTATTCACTTAATTTCATTATCATGAACAAATAAGCAATAAATGATTTGCTGATTAACAATATTGATTTCGAAGATATAATTTATACTCGTGCGAGTTTTCTGAATTACTGTGGATTCAATGCTAAGTTTAGGTTTAAAATCTAATAACTTCTTCCAAATAGAGTGTAAGCGGTGGCTGTATTCTTGCAAGCGGGATGGAAGCACTTCTCATTGGGTTTGAGGGGTTTTGGCTGCTCAAATGGTATGCACAAACTTTTGGCACCCATCGATGCCTGACCAGCTGTTTCTTCGCCTGGTTCGTCCCTGCAACAAATGCGACAAGTTCAAACATATATCATATATCAAGTTCAACTATACCATATACATTATTGATTGATTCATACAATAAGTACATCACCAAATGATAGGGAAAGAAAAAATAAGGTAACCTTGTGCTAGTCCTCTCTCAAATTTAGATAAGGTTACACATAGTCCGAAATAGGTCAAGTCTTGTACTTGTTCACTTCACGAAATGTTCAGTACTTGATTACTTTCACAAAATAGATTTTTAAATTTAGATGCTTCAAAACCAAACAGAAGAAATATCTCACATTATTATCATTGAAATAGGAAATATTCAATAGTAAAGAAATAATTTAGCAAAACCAAAAACCTCAGTAGCTCTGAAACATAATAATATATGACAATTCAATTTTGTATTCAGCGATTGATTTTATTTATTGTATTGTATTCAAACAAATGATTGTCAATTCACTTGGTGTGCCATCAAGTTGTATTCAAACTTCTACCTAATTTATTTTTTTCTATTATTGATATACAACACAATCAACAATGTCTGGAACGTTGAATTATTTGAACTAAGTTGCTCAACAAACATAATAATGGAAAAATGATAAAAGTTTCAACCTATTAATTTAGAAACTTTAAATTTAGGAAGGAATCAGTTTTAGGCACAGCCTGTTGTTCTCTTCCGATTATTGTATACTAGCAGAAACCCGTGCTCCGCAAGGATCTATTTTAGAACTTGACAAACTGAAAACTTGACGTAATGAAATTTTGAAGAATTGAAATAGGCCTATAACCATCCTTGGTTAATTAAGAATCTACATGCAAAATTGCAAGTTAGTTTCAGTCCAGTAGCTTAGACGTGATGATGCGTCAAACATAATTTTCCTATCCCGTACGTGTATAAGCCAGCTCTTTACTTTATTATAAAATAGTCAACGACTGCAAGAGATAGGACTGTGGAACAGAATAGTGGTGAAACTATGATAGCGCCAGAAGTGTCTCAAACACAATAGTAGGTTTACTAAATGAAATTTTTGAAAAAAATGTTAAAACAACAGAAATGAAAGTTGTCAACCTTATCATTCTACCTCCATTTAGAGAGACTTTTGTTTGAGCCGAATGTAAATCTATATACATAAAAATGAATGTCTGTATGATTGTTTGTTTGTTCCCTATAGACTTGAAAACTACTTGTCATAACGGCATGAAACTTTGGGAATAATTATGTTGTGTGAATATTGGGGATGGTTTCTGAAGAGAAATTTTAATAATGGGGATAATAATAATTATTTATTAATCCATTTTACAGACCTATGTTTTCGAAATTGTCGACAGAGCGGCTACCGAAGAAAGGAAAGATGATCATGATTCAAGATAATATTGTGATAATATGATTGAGCATTTGAAGTTATCAGCTGTATAATAAACACGTCATCCTGAGATAAATTGTGTACTGGTATTAAAACGATAGTTTGGAGTTGAAGTTAGAGTAGTTGATTGGTACCAGCTGTAGATAATCGTTCCTTAGAAGACCTATACAAATAATTATCACTCCCCTATAATTGAAAAACTGGAAAATGTTGGAAAAAAATATCAACTCATGAAAGAGAGTTGTTCATATTGTATTCATTAATTACTGAAGAATGAAAGAATAATTTGAATTTAGCTTAGCTTATATTCATCCTAAAATGAAGATGGAAAGAATATGGAATTCTGTGTGATTCATCGTACATCGCATATTTCCTGGAACATCTATTGACAATCAACAACTATGAATTCATTTCTGAAACACTGATTTGACCTATCTATTTTTATTTTTTTTAATTCAACACTTTACTGATAGATATTACAACCAATTGATTGAGTAGAATATATTTTCGGAATAATGAATGCTGCATGACTAAGCACATAGGAAGTCCGTATTGAGATGTAAATAAAAATATTGATTGTCAGATGAATTTCATGATTCACCAAATAAAGTCAAGTGTGACATGAGATACATTGACCTTTTGGTGGTACAAAGTTTGCCGGGTAGGCTAGTTGTAAATAAGGCTTTATTATTAAATAGTCAACGCTGAAAAAAGACAGGCTCAATCACCAGGAATACTATAAATTCTATGAGGGACCAGTAAGCCATTAATTTTGAATAGTGCAATCACTTCCACTTTGGACACTGGATACATTATGGACAATCAATGAATCAATACGTTTTAGTAATTTAATTCAAAAATACGTATGAAATTTATTAGCTACAGAATAAGAAACTTTTGATTGCAATGACCCCCGACTACTACAATATGAATAACCATTTGGATCAAATATAAGGAATTACTCACATCTCTCATCAACTCGTACTTTTTATTCACAAAATATTAATATATATATATATATATTATATATATATATATATATATATATATATATATATATATATATATATATATATATATTATATATATATATATATAAGTTATATTGAATGAACTCACGGCTAAGGTTTGCCGTACAAATAAATGTAGGTATATGTTCGACATTTTTTTTTGTAATCTTGTTGTCTATTAAGAAAGTTTTCAATGTGATTTTTGATGGCAATAGAATTTGAATTTAAAAAAAGAATTATCAACAAACTCCTAACCAAAGAAAACCTCAGTGCTCTGTTCTTATCGGAATGTATGAGCACAGAATAGATATGTATAGGCCTACTGTGTTTAATAATATGTATATTTAATATAATAATATGTATACTGTGGTATGAGTCTCCATATACAGCTGATAGAAGGCGCAAACCGAACTAGCCAAGAATACAACAATGAAACACACGTGGCAATAAGCTCGCGCTCTCGATATACGAAAAATTAATTCGATCAGCTAATTAATAAGATTATTTTAAGCTTTCCAATGATTACAACATATGTTAGAATATGATGTGTCAATTATCTCAGTTTCATATGGCGTTCACCTTACCATGTTCATAACCTTACTTAATAGGATCCTTTTTCATTCTTTGAAATCCTTAGAGGCAAAATATCTCAGAATCCGTTCTTAGTGCGCGTCTAGCATGTTTGGAGAATATTTGTGCAAAGTTTTAAGTCTGTAGGCCAACCAGTTTTAGCTGTAGTGTGATTTTACATAAAACATTTCGAAAATAGCCCTCTTCTGAACCCCCCTGTGCTCCTGATAGGAATTTTTCTACATAGATCTAATTATTTTCCGTAGCTGAACAAAAAAGTTCCTCATGACTTTGCTGTGGAATGAGCGGTTAAAAAGTACAAAATTTTTGGGGGGCCCCAGCTCCCTCAGGGGGGCTAATTTCTGAAAATCCTTTCTTAGTGGATGTTTTGAGGCTACCATGAACAATTGTGCAAAATTTCAAGTTTTTAGGCTCAGTAGTTTGGGCTGTGGTGTGATTTCAGTCTGTCGGGGCTTAGCCTTTTATAGATATAGAGAGAGAAGAGAAGAAGAAGATTGTGCAAAATTTCAAGTTTTTAGGCTCAGTAGTTTGGGCTGTGGTGTGATTTCAGTCTGTCGGGGCTTAGCCTTTTATAGATATATAAGAGAAAGAGAAGAGAAGAGATGATTTACTGAATGTAAACAAAAATAAAACATTCAAAATGCACATCTCACCTAGCACTCTCCTGTTTAATGAGTTCCTCGCAAGGAATCGCACCGCAGAATGGAGACATAACGATGCATTTCTTGTCGAGAGAAGTACAGAACTCATTCCAATCTGAAGTGATCACCAAATGTGAATTTAGTTCCTCAGTAGCTCTGAAACATAACATTTTGCTCATTTATATACTTATTTCAGTGGAGTTTTACACCGCCTATATGTACAATCTGTTCCACAATAATTAATTATCCCCAAAATTCAGCCGAGTTGACTTGGACGTTGCACCCCTCAGTCTGCTAGTGCTACCTGGTCGCGGGTTCGAATCCATCGATTAGGTATGGACGTTTGATCATCTCATAACTCACACTTTCCATTACCCACGCACAAGCAAAATGCTCATGTGGGCATCATCCGCAATAAAAAATAATAAAGACAAAAATATGTTGAAATCTTGCTGTGTCTAAATTTAGTATTGATAATGAAGAAACTTTAAAGTAATATTTTTTCGAATATGGCCACATAAAGGGATCTTCGGTTTGTGCAACAAAGATCCTTTAATAGAATCTAAGTAATAGGGGAATAGTAAAAATAAAAAGATCATACTAATGGACTAAAGGTCTGAATCACTAATTTATTCAGTTACATCAAACTAGAAGACGTGAATTAAGTAAAATATTGATTATCTTCACTGGACAAAAATATTTTATTCGGCTAAAAAATTAACATAATATACTATTCAACAAGACAATAGATATAATAAGACTGTAATATTGACATGACTTATTAATAGAATCATTATGAGTAGGCTAATCCAATCAGAAAATCACAATTATCTATTATAATTTTTTTCACCGAGGATACTGGCATGGCGAGGATTTAAAGCATGTACTGGTTTGTCATTCATCTGTAAGGTTTTTTATCTTCCAATATTGAACTTCAACTCCATATAAATTTACAATGTTGACCAGGTACCCTAACCTACAAGTTACTATGTCACACTGAATTTGACACCACAAGATGGCACAAACATGTTTGTGTTTTTCTCAAAATAAAATTCGAGATACAGTATCTTTATGTTTTCATTTCCAATATTATTTTCAAGGTTTCACTTATAAATAATCATAAATAAATGTACTAATAAGAACTATAATAAATTGACTATAAATAAAATGGGTCATAATAAGTCAATCTATGAATAACAATAAGAGTATGCAAACAATAAGTAGTTACTGACTTTTTCAACATAGACGCATGAATGTCTTGGAGCAGAGCCAGCACCTGTTGCACAGCGTCGCTCGACTTGGCTGAGATCTTGGCTCCGTTGTCGCGCCGCACCAGCACCAGTTGCCCTGACTTCATGTCCTTCGGCCCGATTTCCAGTCTGATTGGCACTCCCTGTAACACAAAGTTCACATTACAAAAGTAACATTGCAAGTATAACGGGTTATAGCTCAACATTTTTTTGATTTAGTTTTTTTATTGTTTTCATGTAATTTATTTTAATCGTTCATAGAAACTACCTTACCAATAACTACTAATATCATCTAATGACGTTTTCTTAGATGACATTAGTAAGTATTAACTGTACAGTATTTTTGAAAACTCAATTTTTTTACATTGTGTTGAATGCAATTTTAAATTACAAAATGTGACAGACCTATATTTCGACTATTGTATAAATTTGACATAAGCATATTCTGTTTTTCCGAAAGTTTATAATTGCAAGTAATGGATTAAATACATGAAACATACATTAGAGATTAAAGCCAGGACTACTGTTTCAACAAGTGGACAATCATAGTTTATGATGAGATAATCAAGACCAGAATTTATATTTACTGTGTATTGTATAAATGACAAATTATTGATAACATAGTATTTTGATTGATTCTGTCATTTGAATTCATTATTAGCCTATCAAAACGAATGATAAAGTATCATAAACATAGCCACAGCTCTTAGTAAAAATGAATTTCCAAAAATGTAGGTATTCATTAACATTATCAAGAAGACATTAATATAACCGAACAAACTAATTCATAGAAATCAATATTATTTGTTGAGATGATGGGATATATTCGAAATGAAAGATGCCTTGGAAAGTTTCTTCTCTTGTTTCTTGTTCAGTTAGTTGCCTTTCAGATGTCCTGAATACCTCATGTTTAGTACAAATATTATTTCTTAACATATTTACAACATAACACAGCCTGAATGTAAAACTATAAATGATCGTAAAAAATGAAGAAATAAGAAATGATGAGTTTGCAAATATTTGATAATAACCATAGTTATTGAATTGGTGTTGCTAAATATGGTAATGGAAGAGACAACAAACCTTGAGCTCCCAGTGATTGAATTTCCATCCAGGAGAGTAGTTATCGCGGTAATCACCCTCCACTCGAACTCCAGCTCCGGAGAGAGCTGCTTCGACCTCTTTGCACGCATCTATCAGTTCTTTTCTATCAGCTTCTGACTGTTTCACTGTAATTCCACAAGGAACTACTATAACCTGCAAATTATAAAATACATAAGTTTATTTTCAATAAATATTGATTAAAAATAAAGCTCTAAACGTTATTTTAGAACCAAATAAGTTTCATCCTCGATATTCCATAAACAAAATTATCATCAAAATAGACTTGACAAGCATCCATTATTGACATTTTTATTTTATGGTGTATCAAACCACGACAATACACCATTATGCCATGTGAATAATGTTTGGAGTTGAACATACCATTTCTTTCGATTTGAAAGTAAATAACATGAATCTTTTCAAAAAAGCAAACATAATAATGTTTCTAAATGAAAATAGAGAATATATCATGTTTGCTACACTCAAATAAAGATGAAAATGGTTCAAAAAAGTTTCATATAAATAGAACAAACCTGGATTGCAGCTACTCTTGGTGGAAGGACAAGACCTTGATTATCTGCATGAACCATAATCATGACACCTGTAAATTGGAACATTCAATTATTCAGGAATAGGCTACACAAGCATACGTAAAAAATACGGTTATCAATATATATGAAAAGGCCGTTTAATTCAATTCATTGAGTTCATTCAAAAGGATATACAAGAAATGCATCTGAAAAGTTTAAAAAGATTTACATGTTGGATTCGATTTCAGGAATGTGCGCACAAAAACAAGTTTGGTGTTTAGGACGATTTTCGAGGCTCTGCTTAAAGAATAGCTGTTGTATATGTAATTTTATTTTTTATTACATAGTTGAAGAATTACAAAAAATACTTTTTGAAGGTATGATAAATGCGAGATGATAGTTGAACCTCGTTATAATAATAGTAAATAGTTGATAAAATATATATTTTTAAATCTTAGAACATTAATATTATTTCAATAAAACTCATTACTCCAAAAATATTCCACAATTTTGTGCATCAATATCATATACTATTTCGCCACACTGCACAGAAAGCAGCTGTTTTCCAGTCCCTACGTAGATCTGAAAGACATTGTTTGCAGACGACTCTCGTCTGACGTCAGAAAAGGTTTCTTTCCGGCCTAGGCCGGAAAGAGTCCCTTTCCAGCTGCTAACATGGAACTAAGAAAGGTGATAAAAAAACAGCTGAAGAATAAAAAAGTATAAACTCAACCTCCCACATAATTGAACATCATCTTTTAGGTTATTTAGACAAATCAGAATAAAAAATAAAAATACTTGGACAATTTCCTGATATTCAGATTACCTCAGATTTGCTAGAGCTATCACCTTCCACTTCTGCTTCCGGAAGTGCTTGGTAAACAACTACTCTCATATATATATATATATTATATATATATATATATATATATTATATATATATATATATTGTTTATTTTTGTCTGTAACGAAAAATAGCGTTCGCACCAGGGGCGAAAATGTTTTTCCGGCTTTCAATCTTTTCTAGTCCTCGGCCTACGGCCTCGACTTGAAAACCGATTTCGAGCCGGAAAAATCTCATTTTCTGCTCTAGGTGCGAAATATACTAAATTCTTCGTAATACAGTAGTAAAATCCTAACCGAATATCAATCCTTGTTTATAAATTGAGATAAATATAATAGCCTAATTGACTAAATATTTCAAACACAAAAAATTATTCAAGCAATATAATATTTTATAACTCACCTATGGTACGAGTAGTCATTCCCCACGAGTTCTGATACACGTATTCCTTCTCCTGAGTTTCAGGATGCTCAAATACAACTTCGAACATTTTCGAAAAGTTTTGGCCTAGATAATGGGAAGTGGCTCCCTGGAAAAAACAAGATAAGCTTTTTTAAAAAATTCAATGGGTTGTTAAAATGAATACTTTATACGGTACTGAAAGACCTTTTTAACAAATTTAGTATACATCAGCAATATTATTTCTCAATGAATATTGTGTGGCAGGAGGATCTAGAGTCCTAACTCCGCCCTTAATAAAGGCAATTATTCTATTCAATTCAATATGCTTCAATCTATTACACAGGGTTGGGCGATAAAAAATGGATGATTTGAGATAGCAGTTACACATTCATTCTCAAAAGAAGCTCAATTTTGCGTGGAAAGGTTTCCTCAGTCACCCCTGTCACCTTGTAATTATATTTCATGAGTTACCTAAAAGCGTTAATATTCACTTACACTTGAAGCCCTAGCTGATATAACAACATAAGGAAATTCAAACGATACCAGGTGCAACGCTTCAGAAGAGTACGGACAGCTTTTCACGTTTACAGGAGTGTAAAGAAGACGCTATTTACAGATGTTATTTTTCGTACGTAATCAATGTTACAATTTTTCACTCCAATCATCAAAATGGCACCATTTAAGATTCACACTAGAATAAAAAAATGAGTTTAGTTTAAAATGAGAGTGTAACTACTATTTCAAATTATTAACAATACTTCATTGCCCAACCATGTATAGCAAGGACAGTAATTTTCAAAAAAATGCCTAAATAATATTATTATTCCAGGAATGCAAAACATGTTTTCAACGCGATCAGACTAATTTTAGAAACTGAGCTAAATTGTGTTCGACTTCACATCGAAGGAAAAAGAAAATGGAAAAATAAATGTTTAAATCAAAACAGATTCTGGAACAAATAGAAATAGAAATCAAACAGGATTCAAACAAAATCAATAATAAAATTGAGTTAAATGTACCTGAATGGCTCGGCCGCTGGCTGCAATGAAAGCTTCCACTGTTGTTGTGTAGTCACCACCAGCAAATTTCTCTTTTTCGGTTTTGCGTCCTTTCACAACTGGAATCGCCAGCAGATCGGTGTAGACACGCTTGTATAGTTCTGAAATAACAAGTCAAGTTATTCGTAGTAACAATCGATCAAGTCAAAAGATTTACAAATAACAATGATGAAGAACAAGACATAGAACCTTATGGTTTGAATGAACAGGCATTCCAATAATGTAATAAGTTTTAAGAACAGAACATCTAGAAAAATTTGAGAAACTAGAAAGAGATGAGGTTTAAATGATGACAGCTGTTGTTTTAGGAGTACGTTTGAGTTTCTTTTCGCGTTTTAAAATTTTCAATTATTAATACAGTATTTTCAGTTATTAGTGATGATTTAGTGAAGTATTATTATTTAATTTGGTTTTCAACTTTCCTAAATTCTAAATTCCTAGTTTATAAATATTTTAGACTCAAAATTGGACAAAAAACGTGTAGTGTAAACATAACCTATTTTTGGACAATTTCTATATAAATTTGGGAAAGGAACAGTTTTGGGCTTTAAGCCTGTTGTTCCTTTCCCAATCATTCATAGTTGAGAATGATTGTATCTATTAATGTATAAATAAATAAATAAGCACATGACTAATTTAAACGGGGTATTACATTGTGAGTAGCTTGACATTGAATTTAATTTAATAACGTTCAATTGGGTTTTCCTAAATCAAAATAAATGATAATATACCTTTCAACGTCAAACAATTTTCGATTTGGAGCGGCAGAGCGGCATTTATTAA
The DNA here is from genome assembly GCF_014356525.2 of Nilaparvata lugens. Taxonomy (NCBI): domain Eukaryota; kingdom Metazoa; phylum Arthropoda; class Insecta; order Hemiptera; family Delphacidae; genus Nilaparvata; species Nilaparvata lugens. The sequence continues at coordinate 21,416,437 of NC_052507.1, forward strand.
ATGAACAGTAAAGAGAGATTCATTATTTTAAATATTGTTACATTATTGAAAATGAAAAGCTCATTCTTACTATGATTGCTTGTACCACATTCATGCTCATTATAAATGGACGAATATTAGGAAAAATAGCTGTTCCCAGCCATGGTAAAATCTCATAAAACTTCATCAAGTTTTATTTTCTCACCTAGAATTTGTAGAACTTCATCCTGGGCCTCTTTGACAGTTGCGTACGCCGTATGACCTTCTTGCCATAGGAACTCCCTCGTTCTCAGGAATGGTTGAGGGTGCTTGAACTCCCATCTCTGGAAATCAATGCAGAATATTGAATAAATGCAACCAGATATAAGAAATATTTGTCATCTTCCCCTTCAATGCAACCTACTTCATTGATAATTTTACTATTTTTAAAATCTTGAAACCATTAACTTGACCACCTAAATAAATAAAAAATTATTTTATTCATTAAATACAATATTACAAATCATATAGTGGGCAAGAGCAACATGCTCTGTCCAAGACGGCTCTTCTCCCAAATTTTATAAACAGTAACATTTCAAAAGATAGGCTATACTCCACTAACATCAAGTCCAATTTTCCGTATAAAAATGAAAATACTAGAAATTTTTAATTCAGAAGGATGTGAATTTGTTATCCTCAGCCTTTCTTTAGAGGCATATAAGGCTTCACATTGAAACAGTTTGAAAGAAAACTGCTGAAATTCAGAATCATATTTGATTTTAATATTCAACTTTTAGGGCCAGACCTTAATGAGCGTTTTTCAGACGTTTTCTGACGGCGTGTTTGGAGTCTGCAGGACAGGAAGCTTTCCGATTGGCTGATTTAGTTGGCGCCTAAAAAGTTGTAAATACGGGCTGCCTTATACTCGTTCAACAACTCTCAATTCTGACAAGATTTTGCTGGAAATTCATTGTGGATAATCCAGTTGACAAGAGCCCACAGATCATTGAAATCTTAGCAATTTCTAAGTTTATAATATGTTCGTATCAAATTAATAATACTGCAGGTTTAAGACGGAGTTGGAAAGTTTTGTGTCTCATTGTAGCTAATACATAATGTTCAAAAAAAAACGAAAATAGATGGATAGACTAAACTTATGAGTGTAATTGACGATAATTATGATTGGATGAATGAAAAAGATAAACACTAACCACAACATTGTTCCATTGATTGAGTTTGATTGGCAAGTCGCGGTAGGACTGGATCCATTTGGCGAATGCTGGGTACATGACCGTCTCACTGGTCGGCCGAATTGCAATCGGCTCGGCAAGGTCAGAGTCTCCAGACTTGGTCACCCAAGCCACCTACAAATCAAACCAATGCCACCATTAAACGCATGTAAATGCAGTCAAATTCTAAATAAGATATACGTTTAAGATAATGCAATGTATAATTTGAGGTTATACAACATACAGCTTAATCAAAACATAAGCATCTATCAATTTATAAAGTTACTACAATTAAGAAATTTAGTACCCCCAAATAGTTTGATTTAAAAGATATTTTATATAAAGTTTTTATTGAACTTGTTCACCCACGGCACCATCTTGAAGATCAAGCCTTTCTTAATGTATACCTATGGCAAAGTTGGATCAGACCTCAATTCAATCAAAAATGAGATATTTCTATAAGCAATTGCAACAAAAGCAATTGAAATTTTGGATGAAGTTACAGTAAGTTTGAAAAACATAAAGCATTTGAAAAAAGATGACCTATTACAACACCAAAGATCATTCACAAAATATGTAAGATCGTGAAACGGGGCCCTCAATCCAGATGACTACTTGACCGATGTATGCATCACCAATTGGAGCTGGTCATGATAGTCTCCCCATATTAAATTTCTCACTTTAAATTTTAAGGAGATGATTTACATAAAATACAAAGTCTAAAGTATTTGTGTGATAAAACTTTTATAATATTAAAACTACAATAATACAATTTTCGTATCTTACCTCAGGTGCAAAATCAGCAATGTGATCTTTCTCTTTCTCAAGAACTGCCTGGGAAACGAATATTGGGAAGTAACAGTTCTTGACGCCCATCTTTTTGATTTCCTTATCCAAGAAATCTTTGATTATTTCCCAGATGGAGAATGACCACGGGCGCAGCACATAACAGCCACTCACGTCATAGTACTCAATCATTTCACCTTTGACAATCACCTGAAAATTAAAATTACAATTAAATCAATAGTATTCAAGACATAAATTCACAGTCAAAATGCAAAAAAGGGAGTTTCCAATCAAGGATAATTACAATTAATAATTGATTTAATTGCAATTAAATAAATAGTATTCAAGACATAAATTCATAGTCAAAATGCAAAAAGGGAGTTTCCAATCAAGGATTAGAAAATTTTCATTGGAAGTAATTTTTTTAATTGGAAGTAGTTATTTCTAATAGAATCTTTAGCAGCAGAAATAAAAGGTAACGCCCATGTTACACGGGTGCTGAACCAAGTTATACACAGCGTTGTTGGCGCGCAATATGGATTCTCCAAACTGATAAAATTAGTTTTAATAATGTTTAAAAAAAAGAATGCTATTTTTCAATTCACTAGATAATTATTATGAGAATCCTTGAAGCATTATGAAAGGCATTCCCCAATCTAGTAGTTTCAATTCGAATAGTTTTCCGTTTTAATCGTAAAAAGCACTCTATAATCCGGTACAAAAATGAAACAAAAAAAGTTAACAAAGCTTAATAGATAAAAGTTTTACCTGAGAATACCAATCTGATAAATTTTCTTCTTTCTTTGCTTCCATTCCCAGTCTTGTTTGCTTTTTCAGACCAGTTGAATCCTAAACAAGAGAAGAATCAGCTTAAGACAAAAAAAAAAAGAAGAGACATAATGCGAATCCAATCACTAAAAAATATTTTTCAATGGTTAAAAATGAATAGTTTTTCTATCTTGTTTGAATAAATAATGGATAATTAAAGTTGAAGAAAACATATTTGTTAAAATTTAGAATTAAAGTTAAGTAAATTTGTTAGTCAGCAATGTAGTAAAATTAAACTGTGGAAAATTAGTTCTGTGATGAAAAAGAAACCACCTGGTCTTTCCCGTTCAGTTCGTACTCCTGAAAATGTAAGTACGGAGTCAGTGTCGTCGAGTCGATCGTCTAGGACTAGTAAGAACTGCCGTTGTGACTCGGTCTACACTTTCCGGGATACGGGGAAGACCAGGTGGTTTCTTTTTCATCACAGAACTAGTACTCCTAAACGCTGCAACCCATCGGAGTACAGTATTTCGATCGGGCATTGCACCTCGACCCTCAACTCTAAAATATCGACGAAAAAGCGTTGCACTGTGACTACAGATTCATTGTTTCTAAAAAAAACTGCTTAACAGCGAAAACACGATGTTGTACGTTCCAACGCTCATAGCAACTGAAATGACATAGTATGGGTCGCCTGCCAACATTTATTCCAGGGCAATACCCTCTACCGTTGAAGAGTACTGGCTGTTCGAAAAACATGCGTTTCCTCTGCACAACCCTGTATAACCACAATTTTCAAATGAAAAATACGATCAAATAAGTATAAAACTCACATCAGTTGCTGGCTTTTCCTCAGCTTGCTTCTTTTTCTGTGGTGGAGGTTTAGGACTCTGAAATACAAATTATTGAATGTATAATTAACATTCACTGAGAATCAAGGGAAACTCGAATGCATCAATAAAGAACCAAATTAGCAATAAATTATAAAGAAGATTGGTTAGGATCAATAGTATTTAACAGATACGATTTTCAGGTTCATCTTTCTGGAGAAATGATAAGGAATTACAAATTCATACACAAAATTAATCTTTTGGAAAAACTTGGAAAAGATTAGATACTCTCAAGTTGCCCAATATGTAGTGTTTATTAACTGCCAAAGACACACCAGCAGACCAAGATGAACGCGGTAAATATTGATTATGCTCTTGTTTTTAATACAGTGATCAACCTAAAATCGCACCCAGATTTATTTTAAAGATAATAAAACTAAAAATCAACTATAGTTTCATAGCAGGTTAATGATCTTTTCAATCCAGAATAATAATTTTGGACCTTAATCTCAATATGTGATGATAAAGGATTTGAAAGAATTTTCAAAGGAAAATTCAATTGTCAAATCAGTGACACAACATGGTGACAACACTGCCTGTTAATTGATGAACCACAAGAGATGGCTAATAAATTATTAAAATAAAATTTAAATTAGCGAAGATTTCACAAACTGAATAACTGGAGAATAGTGTGGAAAATAAAATCAATGAATGCTACTACAAAAATTCTCTTTTGTCAATATTTGGAGTTATAAATCTTTAGGGTATCCGATAAAGCTATTACATAATTATTATGAGTAGCATAGCTCGCGTTTATACTTTTCAGATAAAAACTTTTTGACCAAAATCACACCTGTTTATTAACATGTGAATTCTCTTATTGTAAAAGCAGCCGATGATAATGTGGCATCAGAAAAACCTTCAACTTGAATTTGTGTCCAATTAATTGTTATGAATTTAATAGCGATCTCATATTTCTTCGATATGTAGGCTACATGTAATGGATATAGAAGACAAAATATTCGATAAAAGATTATATAAAAATAAAGGAAGACTTTTTGGAACACTTTCTTCGGAAAAAGATTGAGATAGAGAAGATATAGAAGAAAAATGGTATAAAATAGAGTATAACTGATTAAAAGGTCTGACCTTCTCTTTCTTGGCAGGAGGTGGAGCCTGCTTGCGTGGTTGCTGACTGCCAGCATCCGGGGTCCAATCCTTGCCGCTCACCGTCTTGTACTGTGCTTTCAACGACAACAGTTCAGCCACCTCAGCACCAATCACATTCTTGTCCGCTTTGTCAGCTTTCAACTGTCTTATTTTATCGCCCACTGTCTTGATTTTACTCTCAATGGAGGCAACCTCTGGGCTGGTCGAGGTGCAAGTCGTAGAAGACGGTTCGTTGTCGTTAGTGGGGGTCTCTGACGGCTTCCAATCCTTCCCACACACCTTTTTGTACTCCTCTTTCAGAGCTAGCAACACTTTAACCTCATCACCGATCACGTTTTTCGCTGCTTTATCGGATTTCAAATTGCGAATCAGATTTCCTTGCTCTGTTATTTTAGTATCTAGTTCGCTGGTTTTATCGGTGCCATTGGTTGGAGGTGACATTGTAGAATCAGGGACAGCTGTTTCAACAGTGGCTACTTTCACACCAGGCTTCCAGTCTTGTCCGGACACTTTTTTAAACTCTGCTTTCAGCTCGAGTAGAATCTTTACTTCAGCCTCAATGATGTTTTTGGCTGCCTTTTCAGCTTTCAAAACCCGTACCTTATCACCTTGTGCTGCAATCTTACTGTTCACTTGTTCAGCTGAGTTATCGGATTTCACTTGAGGGGATGCTGCAGCCACCTTTACTTCTTCAACGACAGTGCCTGGTTTCCAATCTTTGCCAGACACTTTCTTGAACTCAGCTTTCAACTCAAGCAGCAATTTCACTTGGGCATCGATCAGATCTTTGGGTGCTTTTTCCGTCTTCAGACTCCTCACTCTATCTCCCTGTGCAACGATTTTATCGTTGATATCTTTTGGCGAACTAGCAGCTGCCTCCGCCTTGACCGGTGCAGGTTTGTTGGAGTCTCCGGCGCCTGCTACTTTAGGACTCCAATCCTTGCCGGTCTTCTTCTTGTACTGTTCTTTGAGACCTAGAAGCACCTTCACTTGGTCGGCGATCACTTCTTTGCCGGCTTTCTCGGACTTCAACCGCCTCACTTGCTCTCCCTGTGCTGTGATCTGCTTGTCTAGTGCTTCAGCATCATCAGCCCCAGTGGCGGCCGGCACTGCTACCCCTGGCTGCCAATCCACGCCGGTCACTGTTTTGAACGAGTTCTTTAGGTTCAGTAGCACCTGCACTTCGGCGGTGATGTCAGCCTGTTCACAAATAAACAACAGGTATCTCTGTTTAAACGAGAAGATATATTAAAATGCAACTGATATGCAAATAATAAAACTAATAGGGCTTATGATGAACGAATAGGAAATGGAATAAAAATTAAAATGATAAAAACTTTATGATGAACTAATATGAAAATGGAAACATTAAAGTGTTACAAATTATTACACATTTCTATACTTGAAACATGTTGAAACTCCATGTCAACTGTCATGTCAAGGCGTTTGAAAAATTTCTGAGCATTTTTGCGGGCAGAATTTGATGGCTTACGTGACAATTCATTTGTTTTTTAATCTTTTTCAGATGTTTGATTCTTTCTAATGATATGATCACGTTATACTTTACCAAATGAGAATCTACCTCTATTTTGAAGATTGTTTTAATCAAAGAGTTCTACATTCAAACTCTACAGGTGGGATTAGTACCGCACTGTCAGCTATGGCTGAATCAAAAGCATTGATATTATACAAGTAATGTTGATGTTTTAGAGTTAATCTCACTACAGGTAATGTTGGAGTTACTGTTGAATGACCATTGTGATTTCAAATTTGAATTTCCAGTAGACTAGTATAGTTATTATAAACATATAGATTTGAACTGGTAATAAAAACTTGATTGCAGAATATTATAATGAGTTTTAAAAACTAACGAATAAGGAAGAAATCTTCATTATAAAAATTGAAGCAGATTAACAAGGCAAAGGGTACTATTCTAACAAATAATTTCCCATAGTGTTTTTGCATAAATAGCCTGAAGTGTATGACTTTTCGGTTCTACTATATTTTTTCCTATATTCCATTTCTCCTATTTGCCTTTTTCTATTGTTTTCATTATTAATGTACTTATTTATTAAGAACTAGTTTTGTTCTTTATGTTTATTAATGTACAGTGATATTTTGTCTGTGTACCACTATGGGTCTCATCAGACTCAGTAGAAATTGTCAAATTGTATGAATAAATAATCCAATATGTCGTCTACTTTATCAAAAAATTTATAGGATGACATTTGGAAATGAAAATACATTGAGTAAATTCTAAGATCAACAATAACGAATGCATTTTTATGAACTTTCAAATAACTGACCTTGGGTGCTTTGTTCACTTTGAGCTGACGTATTTTATCGCCTTGTTGAGTGATCTGTAGATTCAAGCCAGTGGCATCCTGGGCTATGATTGGATTGTTCTCTTCAAGGGGAGATTTCTCAGCTGCCTTTCCTTTCAGTGACTGTTTCTTCTGCAATAAAATCGAATATATGTGAAGTGTTTTCTAATTATAATACCTAACGTTACTTATAACAGAATTTGCCATACTCTTTCTTGAGGAATAACATTCAATTAACCAATAAGTATATTAATCATGCTAGTGTTTGACATAAGATACCATAGTGATCAAGCATCAATAACAGAGATAGCAAAGTAGATAGCATTAGAAAAAAAACTAGACAATGGGTTTATTGAAAGAGTTATCCAAAGAACTGGATGAAACTTGAAAAAAGTGAATGATCAAGTAAGTATTGGGAAGATATAGAACACTACAGAATCAAACATAATAAATCAACCAGTCAATCAATTGCTAACACGCTGACCACGAGTAAACTGCAAAATAATCATCTAATAACATAAACATTGGGAAAATGAAGAAGTATTGGGCAATAGCCTGTTTTTTCTTTTCCGACTATTGTATTGTTTGCTCTTTCCAATAAATAAATAAATGATAAAATTTTAATACAATTAAATTATTTTCTATGTGTCTACTAATTTTATTTAATTAAAGGTAAAAATTCCACAAGATGAATCTTATAAGGCAAACATTATCTTTCCTTAAAGTGAAATTTTCAATATTTTTTTTCTTTTATTGTGTTATAAAGTGTCTTGTTTTATTAGGTGATAAATTCATAATTTCAGTTGATACTAGTTTTTGGACTTGTATTTGTAGGTAAATCAAATCATAAACTCTGGAATGTTCATTTTTAATTAAGGTTCTGAGCAGTTTTGGGCGAATGCCCGTTATTTACACTTGGATTGCGTCCTATAGTTCATAAATAATAAATAAAATAAATGTTGGCTGGCGCACAAGTTTCCAACAATACTAGCCGAGCTACTATATGAAAAATTATATTTGATTTCGCAAACCAAACGAAAAATATCATATAAGTTAGCATCATTTCAATTTGAATTATTTGTGAAGAAAGATCCATTAATTCTGATAAAAAGAATCAGTAGTTTAAAGATAAAAATCTATATAAAATGAGGATTCAAAGAATGAGAGAATTTAATTAATTGTAATCAATAGATAACTCCTGTTTTAGCTTTTGATGAATTGTAGGAAGAGTTAGAAATTAATGCTGTAATACATTTATTTACAGCGGTTCATGTGTGTCCCCAAACCAACTTCTTGTACTACCACCCCTTTGGTTCCGCAACTTTATGTAACACCGCTTCAAGACACCCGTTCAGACGACAGGTCTAGGGACGTAAGAGGACTTCGCCGTCAAGCCAAATTCAACCGGTAAAAGCTCACCGCCAAAAACAAGGTACTGTAACCCCGACGATAAAGCAACGTACAGACCAACGAAAGTGCAGTGTAGTGAAACAAAGGTTCATTCGAGAATGCCAATCAAAAGTGGGGATTCAAAATTATTATGAAATGGGTTATATGGGTTACTATCGACGAAACTTGGGTTCAACGGGCTTTTCTTTCTTGAGTAATTTTATGTTGAAGTTAATTATTTGTTATTTGATGACTGATATTGTTTGGTTTTGTGACGTATTGCTATCTAAACGGGGATAGTAATGCGCCCCCGAATCAGATGAAGAATGTCAACAAAGTAACATGAAATTGTTGTTTCTGTTGTTCGATTTTAGTTGCCAATGTTTATTGAGACTGTTTGTATTTTTCAATTATTTCAAATTGTAATGATTTTCTATAGTATAAACCTATTAAATCAGGCATGGCAAGATTAATTGAAGTTTTCTTGACTCTAGCCCGTTCACCTGCATGAATTAGGTATAGACTCAGGTATTTTCTAGATGTGTCGGCCTATTTCTAAATTCTAAATTTTATTCAAAATTGTCTTCTTTATCATCTTTAAAAAAGTGCAGGCACACAACTGCGCCACTACTGCTGAAATTTTAGCGAAAGGCACAATACAGAATAAATACCTAAAATGAGAGAATTAAAACTTTTAAAGTAGTTATACCGAGAAACAAATAGAATAAATTAGAAGATACATTTGAAAATTTGAGGAGCATAGCCTTCTTTTCAAAACATTGTTTATAAATAAAATAAGCTGAATATTAGGCTTACTGATTTTGTAGTTGAAAATTTACTTATAGTGCTTACTACTGCAGTTTGCACTATTCTAATTTCTATTGACGATAACACGATGAAAATAATGCTTACTAATTTTTTTTCAACTTTGTGATATTAGCAGCCTGTTTCGCAATTTATTTATGTATCAGGTAATGACAATGATGAGGAAAGAGATGAACCGTAGAAATATTTTTTGTGAATTGGAAAATCTTTCCTCGATTAACAGTCTTCAAAAAGGAAGTCTTGAAGGAAAATTGATTCATAGAAAAAGGAAAACGACTCACAAGATGAATCATTTAACACGTCTCACATTAATCATTAGACAACAAATAATTGACAAGGATAGAAGTTTCCAAGATAAAAAAACATGTTATTCATTTATAAAATGTTTCATTTGGAACAAAGGCCAAATTAATATAAAGTATATTGTTAAACCCTAAGCAACTAGTTTTCTATTTTGAACAGGATAAATTCATAACTCGTTAAAAGAGATCCAGGAAACTTTAAAATTAAATGCGTCAACAAATTAGTTAAGATTACACAACTACATTGATAGCTAGAAGAAAATTTTAATCAAAAGATAGATAACGAATACAGTATTACTGAAACCTTGCGCACTATATTGAAAATGATAACTTAGAAGATATTTAAAATCCAACAGCAAGTCGATAATTGAACCGGTAAAACAAGTGAAACTAACATATGTGGAGAAGTTTTAATTGGGAGTATACAATAAAATCATTCATGAGATAGATTATAAAGGAATCCTACGAAATACAGTACTATTCATTAACTTACAACAGAAAATTACAGTTGAAGTACAACTTACAATCGACAGATAGAGACGAGAGCATTGAGTTAACCTATTCACTGCATTCCAAACATATTGTACAAGAATAATTGACAAACACACACGTGGTAGAACGTAGAAAAGTACGGTAGGCTACTAACAAGACTGCAATAATAAACTTGAATTTCAAAGCCGTTTCACACACAGCCTTGCCGTCTGAGCGCTGCTCAGCTGATCTTGACAATTGAGATTGCCACCTTCCCCCACCAAACGCAGACAAACTGGTTATCCCACGAGTACTGTATCTATATTGTTGTATATAGATCCGTTCTACTTTCACCGGCCAACTCATAATCGTATTTCTATTCGGACAAAATTCAAAAGTTCCCGCTATAACGAATCAGCCAAACTTCTATTATTTAAGAAGAAATTAAAAAACTAAGAGTTCAAAGAGACTAGAACGAGATTGACTAAGTGTGAGTAGAAAAATACTCGTACATTATTGATTTAATTGGAAAACTTCAAAGAAATAATATCGTTCACGAAAAAAAAATTGTTTACATTATTTATTGATTGACATCTAGTCTCATCATAGCGAAAGATTTTGCCTATTTGCCTATATAAAGATGTAAAGCCTACATCCTTCACCACTTAATTTTGTATTTCCTACTAATTTTGTTATAAAAAAGCCATTTATCGAAAGTAGAATTGATTTTATAATACGATGCAATGTGTAGAATTAAAAATAATGGATACATGACCAGAATAAGTACTTAACAATATAGGCCTACATTTCATATTTAAATAAATATTTCAAGTCGTGTCTATGAAAGGAGTTTCATTTATTTTTGCAAAAGTGAGTAATTTCATGTTATTGTAAATGGTCGTTCATAACAATAAAAATTAATCAAGGTTTTTCTAGTTTATCAGATGAATCTCTAGCTGATAGCTAGACAAACTCATATACTAAACTATTCAATATCAACTATTTCTAAATTGAAAGCGAATCTAAATTCGAGCACAGATGAAAATTACCAGTTCAACGAAATTCATGTCATGCAATTGATAAGGTTTTAACAAAAATATTATTTTTATGTTGATGCATCATAGTTATTGTTATTATGAAGCTTCAGGAACGGTGCTCTATTGATAACTACAGACACATAATTACTAAAACAATGCAGTATGGACAAGCAGTCAAACATTTGAAAATCAACAATCATTTTCTATTTTATGAATCTGATAATTTGAGTGTGTAAAACCCATGTCAAGAGATTACTTATACAGAATACAGAAAACAGTCGACAAAGCCTGCTAACCCACTTTTTGAATAACTTTTTTTCAAGCTAGCTTGAATGTGCACTGCGATTCTCATTATTTATCATTAAACCAAATAATTATTAATTTCATCCCACCTCTCAGGAATATTGTACTAGTTTTCAATTATAATAAATAGTAAAATTTGAAAAAAATCTATGATGGTAAACTTTAAAACATTGGTCATTGACTTTACAGGAATATAAATTTGATAAACTATTATTCTATGTGATGTTTGATTCATTTAGAAAAAACAATTGATAGAAAAATAATTTATTTTGATATTGATACTTTCTAAATAAGAAAAACAATAGCGAAATCACTCACATGAAATTACTCACTTTGATTTATCAAAAGTCAGATTGACTGCCAACAATAATATAATGTATAATATTATCTACATCACTATAGACAATCTATATTAATATAAAGGAGTGGCCGTAGTCGAGCCAGATGCTGGCTTTATGATTCAGAGGCCCGGGTTCAAATCCCGGCCCGGGCAAGATATTTATCTCGGTCCACTCCCGTATTTCGGATGGACACGTTAAGCTGTCGGTCCCGGCTGCCTAAAAAGGAGTCGTTAGGTGATGTCAGAGGCCCTGAAATTGATCAGTTGCCACCTGAAAACTCTGACACCAGACCTGAGCCAGCCAGGTCACTCGATATTACTATATTAGTAATATAAGCCTAGAGTCCTCACTCAATAAGAATATTACTTTATAGACTCTATAGTGGGATGCATGATAGAAGTAGGAAAATAATCTTAGTATGTAACCAACATTTTTTTCACATTGTAAATTGTTTTTCATTTTTAATAAATACCTCTGACATAAGTTACAAGACAGAGAAAAACTTAAATAAATAAGAGTATCTGATGATTTAAGGTTCTCGTAGAAGCTTCTTGAAATCAGCTTGTCAAACTAAGGTCCTACAGAATAGGTATGGAAAAGACCACTGAGCGAATTCTTGGCGGCAATTAATGAAGTATCTTTCTTAATTTTTAGAATTCTCACTAGTCTGGTTTTGAATGAGCAAGTCTTCTGATAGAATCCACTCACGAGCTCAGTCCAATTTTTGAAACTCATCTCTTCTTCACAACCAATGACTGTAAAAGGACAGTCAGATTAACCCTGCTGTTAGTAAGCACATCCCCCCCTCTAATCATCCGGTGCTTCTGTGTATGATTCTATATTAACAATGCTCATATTTCGGTCGCATTCCAAGTTAGTATTAATGTTCTCTTATGGAAAATATTTCTATCACAGAATCATCTCAAAAAGAGATTAATCACAGAAAGATCTTAGTATGATTCTCCTCTTATGGGAAATATTTATTAAATTCACAGAATCAAATAACATTTTGTAACAATGTAATGAAAATATCTTATCGTTTAATTCTTGTTCTGTCCTGCACATGAATCACAGAAAACAACCAGATCCCGAATATCCTCAGAATGTTAGAAACTTCATCAGCACCTTTTTTCACAACTGATTAATCATAATTATAGAATATGGACTTGGATGATAATAAAGTATGAATATTGAATGAAATAAAGTCAACTAACGTCTGTAATACACTTCATTAGCCGTGATATTCGGGTTGGGAGGTTTTTTTGGAAATTCCTGGCTATTCCTGGCTTCCGTTATTTAACTCTTCATCACGCCATCAAATAAAAAGTCATTCTATTCTATTGATAGGGAGTTTTCTATTAGTCCAGGCAATGAATGCTCAAAAAAGGTATAGAAGGAGAAGTTTGGAAGACAATTTTTGACCCCTCAGTTCTTATTAGTGTAGTAAGGAGGTAAACATAACCTAAGTGCCCAACACTACCCCCTGTGTTATGAGGTAGGGTTGGTTCAAAGGTACCATTTTTTTGTTTCTCTCATAATAACTCGAAAATTATGCATCTTCCGGACATGACTATTCTATAGAAAATTAAAGCTTACATGATTTCCTAAAATATTCATCTCACAACTTTTTCTATATATTTCATAGTTTTCAAGATATCCTTTCTTGAAGGAATTATATTTTAGAAAAATACATATATGTTTTTAATTTTTAGTTATTTTGCTCTAATTTTTTAAAAATCGATGGAAAAATCCATGCCTATCCTGAGCTTATAGAGCATTATATACTAAAAATTTCATGTATAATATCACAATTGTTGCAAAACTGAAGATTTCACACTAAAGCTGCTGCTTTACATTCATAAGAAAATGCCTAAAATAGTTAGTTATACAACAAACTGAAGATAATTTAATGCTGTATAAGCTCATGATCAGCATGGATTTTTCAATCGGTTTATAATAAAAGATGTGACATCTTCAAGAGCGGATAAATCAAAAACTAAGATATAGAAGAAGTTGAGGAATGAATCTTGTAGGAAATAATGTAAGCTTTAATTTTGTAAAGAATAGTTATGTCTGTAAGATGCATAGTTTTCGAGTTATATGCGAGAAACCAAAAAAATGTACCATTGAACCACCCCCACCCCTTTAGCACAGGGTTTAGTGGTGGGAACTTATGATATGTTTACCTCCTTACCACCCTAAACAGAAATTACCGCGGGGTCATAAATTGTCTTCCTAACTTTTCCCTCCATAAAACTTCGTTGACTGGACTGATACCGTATTTTTACTTTCCTTGCCCTACTACCATAGGTAGGAAAGTATTGCTTTCCAAAAAAATTAAGGTACCCCAATTTCAAGTTTTCTATACGTTTCAATTTACCGCGGGGTCATAATTGTCTTCCTAACTTTTCCCTCCATAAAACTTCGTTGACTGGACTGATACCGTATTTTTACTTTCCTTGCCCTACTACCATAGGTAAGGAAAGTATTGCTTTCCAAAAAAATTAAGGTACCCCAATTTCAAGTTTTCTATACGTTTCAAGGTCCCCTGAGTCCAAAAACATGATTTTTGGGTATTGGTCTGTGTGTGTGTATGTGTGTGTGTGTGTGTGGTGTGTGTGTGTGTGTGTGTGTGGTGTGTGTGTGTGTGTGTGTGTGGTGTGTGTGTGTGTGTGTGTGTGTGTGTGTGTGTGTGTGTGTTGTGTGTGTGTGTGTCTGTGAACACGATAACTCTATTCCTAATTAACCGATCGACTTGAAATTTTAAACTTAAGGTCCCTATACCATGAGGACCCGACAATAAGAAATTCAATAAAATTCAATTCAAGATGGCGGAAAAAATGGCGGATAATTACTAAAAAACCATGCTTTTCACGTTTTTCTCGAAAATGGCTCTAGCGATTTTCTTCAAATTTATATCATGGATAGCTATTTATAAGCCTATCAACTAGCATAAGTCTCATTTCTGGGAAAATTTCAGGAGCTCCGTAATATTCTTGAGAAAAATGGCGGAAAATGACTAAAAAACCATGTTTTTCACGGTTTTCTCGAAAACGGCTCCAACGATTTTCTTCAAATTTATACCATGGATAGCTATTTTTAAGCCCTATCAACTGGCATAAGTTTCATTTCTGGGAAAATTTCAGGAGCTCCGTAATATTCTTGAGAAAAATGGCGGATAATGACTTTTAAAATCTATGTTTTTCACCGTTTTCTCGAAAACTGCTCTAACGATTTACTTCAAATTCATACCATGGATAGATATTCATAAGCACTATCAACTGGCATGAGTCTCATTTCTGGGAAAATTCCATGAGCTCCGTAATATTTTTGAGAAAAATGGCGGATAATGACCAAAAACCAGGTTTTTCTCGGTTTTCTCGAAAACGGCTCTAACGATTTTCTTCAAATTCAACCATGGGTAAGCTATTCATAAGTCCTATCAAATGACATGAGTTTTTTCCTTGGAAAATTACAGGAGCTCCGTAATATTCTTGAGAAAAATGGCGGATAATTACTAAAAAACCATGCTTTTCACGTTTTTCTCGAAAATGGCTCTAGCGATTTTCTTCAAATTTATACCATGGATAGCTATTTTTAAGCCCTATCAACTGGCATAAGTTTCATTTCTGGGAAAATTTCAGGAGCTCCGTAATATTCTTGAGAAAAATGGCGGATAATGACTAAAATCTATGTTTTTCACCGTTTTCTCGAAAACTGCTCTAACGATTTACTTCAAATTCATACCATGGATAGATATTCATAAGCACTATCAACTGGCATGAGTCTCATTTCTGGGAAAATTTCAGGAGCTCCGTAATATTTTTGAGAAAAATGGCGGATAATGACCAAAAACCAGGTTTTTCTCGGTTTTCTCGAAAACGGCTCTAACGATTTTCTTCAAATTCAACCATGGGTAAGCTATTCATAAGTCCTATCAAATGACATGAGTTTTTTCCTTGGAAAATTACAGGAGCTCCGTAATATTCTTGAGAAAAATGGCGGATAATTACTAAAAAACCATGTTTTTCACGATTTTTTCAAAATAACTTGACCGATTTTTTTCAAATTCATACTCTGTATAGTTATTTATCAGCTCTATTAACTGGCATGAGTCTCCTTTCTGGGAAACTAATGGGGGGTCCACCCCATCCTTGAGAAATGGACTTTGTAACCTCCTTCTCGTGCATGAGGTAGGAAGGTAGAGCAGTTCATAAAAAGAACACATAGTCGAGATATTTCATCTGTAGAACAGCTGTTTTGACGACTTTAAAAAATGGCGACTAAAAAAAATCATTGAATTTCACAATTTACACAAAGGAAAAAGTACTCTGAAAACAATTATATATACACATATACAAAAGTCTGATCGTAGTTTCGAATATGAGCAAGGAAAGTTGTGTGAGTGTACCACACCAGATTTTTAATTTATAAAACGTTTCTAATTTCCGAAAATGTATCTCTTGATCGGAATGTATCATCCTTGCAAATTGAAAAACAAGCAGTTTAATCATCAATATTTTCTGCTCACTTGGTTAGTGAATCTGCTCACTTGGTAGTTATCTGATCGTAGTTTCGAATATGAGCAAGGAAAGTTGTGTGAGTGTACCACACCAGATTTTTAATTTATAAAACGTTTCTAATTTCCGAAAATGTATCTCTTGATCGGAATGTATCATCCTTGCAAATTGAAAAACAAGCAGTTTAATCATCAATATTTTCTGCTCACTTGGTAGTTGGTGGTGTGCCGGGTTAGCCAAACTTTATTTTAAATCTCTTTTCAAAGATTTGTCGTAATTACTCATAATATAGGTTGTTAGCAGAATTTGACGTAATGAACATTGAATGAGCTTTGACATAGTTAGTTCTTCTAGCAGATATCTGGCACTAGTATATTTTAATAAAATAATGCGATTTTTGTCCTTTTTAAAGATTTCAAAAAAGCACATAATTAGTACTTTCATCTGTAATTATTTTTAGCCTATTACTATGTTTACCTATTCCATCAATTGGGGATTAACCTGTAGCAGCCAGTGACTGCAGAATACTGTGTACACGTTTAGGATTAATTCCATGCAAAGGAAGAAATGCTTTTTCACAAATTTCAATATATTTTAATACACTTTCACAAATATTATGATACGTTAATTATTTTAGGAAGCATTATTGAAGTTGGCATCATTATCACTTTTTCTGGACCTCCATCTCATTACTAGTAATAAGTAATATTACAATACAGTAATGTAAATGAGTCCAATGAGGTACTTGTTTTGATCATATTATTGAATTGTTGCAATATACGATTCTTCTCATCTTCAGGGATAACATCGAGATAACAAAGTTGCTTGTAATTATATCAGTCCGGACCTATTTCATAGTTAGTAATTCTTGAAAATTTCATTACTTCCTTCATTCACTTTCTTCCGGTTTTAGATATTTTCTTACAATTATACACTCATTCCCACTGTTGCTTCCACTAACATCATCACTATGTAAATCACTCATTTTGTAGAAGTCAATTTAAAAAAATTGTCACGTGTATTTTAAAAAAATTGTCAATTTAAAAAAAGTCACGTGTATTTTTGAATTACGTATAACTTATCATCTACCTTTACCATATTGCTAAGGCTGTTGACTTATACTGTTCAAAATCTGTTCGCTTAATCCCCTGGACCCTTACATTTTCCTTTGTGTAATATAATTTTCATGTGAATGTAACTACTGGTCTACTGTCATTTCACTACATGAATAGCCAAGTACTTACCAACATTCTGAATCACCAATTTTTATAATTAAATAAATGAAGAGCTAAAGCTAAAGACCAAAAGACCATGCATGACATAAAACTGTTTCAGAATTCACGTAGAAGAAAAATAGACAATGCAAGATGCAAGTAGTTCAAAGCGAGTACTTGGTAAACAATTCAAGATTATATAATAGCAAGAGAGAGAAAGAAAAAAACATCTGAGTAACCTAACGAAAAAAGATAATAGCAAGAGAATATGGTTTATTGGGAATATAAAATTCACTACTTAAGGAAATACTATTGCATGTACTTGAAAAACTCTTATTCACCTTTATTTGAAGATGAACGATATCGATAAAATGAGCTTAGAGAAAATGTTATGAAGTATCAAGTCAATTCAACTGAGTTGATTTTATTATTGATAATTAGAATATCCAAATTTGAAAAAGTTTAACTGAAAATAATGCTGATAGGACAATGACTTTATTTTGATATTATACCGCAGCGATTACTAAGAGCTTGGGAATTAGAAATACGGGATCAATAGACCATAAAGTGGTAATGAATCTGCAGATTTACAGTAATTCATGCGGTATGAACAGTACACATTTTGTAAAATAGATAATAGGAACTGTTTAAAAAAATAGCTCAGCTTAATGGAATTTCGTAAAATGGATGATAGTAATTGTCAAAATAATATTATATTGAACTTGTGTTTTCTTACCTCTTTGGCAGAGATTTCCTCGATCTTTTTTCGGGGGCCTTGAGTTGGCATTTCCTTTGTATGGCCGTCAGGAATGAAAAATAGGCAGATGGGTGATTCTCTTCCTGAATGGATGCTGAAAGAATACGCAGAAACCTCAAATTAAGATAAGCACTAATGCACTTGAAGATTAACTATGACTGAAGATATTCATGAATATTTATAATATACATTGTATAAAAAATATAAAGTTTTTCAGCCCTCCTGGAAAATTTCCAAAAATTGAGTTAGTGAGTTTTGGAAATGATCGAATTATATTAGCATAATTTTCTCATTTATTTCGAATTATATCTAAGGCAAGTTCAAATTCAAAGAACAATATGTTGGTACTGCTATTATGACAATAAATAAATGTCAAGTACTTATGTTCAAGAAACTACCTATTTGGATAGTTGGAGGCCAAGGTACTTAGACAGAACTATCTATATACCTATAATGGAGGAGATATTGGATTTTTTCCCTGAAATCTATAAATCTCGAACATACTCTACATTTACCAATCTCAGAAACTTTGAATATATACAAAATAATCGAGAATTTATAGAATGAGTTGAATAGTAAATATGTTGACTGACCTGGCTGGCTTGTAAGGACTGTCGCAAATGAAGAATCCTTTTCTCTGCAGTTGAATGATTTCAGATTTCTTGACATTCGCTAACTCTGGATCACCCAGCATTTTCACTTCGGTCTGAAAAGAAAAATGTTTCATAATGAAAATCCTTGTTGCAACAACTATACATTTCAAAACGAAAACAAACTACACTGATCACACTTACTGGTAATAGTGATCAGTTAATATCCTAGTTTCCTTTCTTGTAAATGTTTTTTACTGGAGAAAATAAGTTGACTTATTCATTTATTTAATTTATTGATGTGTGAATAAATAATACCTTTGTGTTGTGTCCAATGTAGGTTTTGAAATCTTCATCCTTGCCCAGAACCGGCTTACTGATGATGTGATCGAAGTAGGTAATTAGGGCAGGAATGAGTGGAGCCTTAGATGAATCAGCTAGCCACGTAATTTTCAGCGTCTTTTTGTAATCCTTGTCGTCTAGGTTGGGCTCTGCATCGACACTAACAATTCGATTATCCTTCCTAGAATAAAATCAACAAGAAACAATAGAAAGATACAAAACTTAAAACAATGAGTCTAAAAATACGTTGGATGATACATGTGATATTTTGAACCAGAACAATTAATTATCAACTAACACAGTCCAAGAGAAAAAACGTGAGTGAAAATTTATTTATGTATTTAGTCATGTGAAAATATTACACTTATGTGAGAAGGCACAACAGGCTTATGCCCAAAACTGTCCTTTCTCAAATTTATACTACAGAATATTGATATTGAGTACAATTTTCTAGCTTTACTCAAAAGTTACATTTGGTAACCCCCTTTATAATGCTGATGTAGCTATGCATTGTTATTTACTAGCCATTAGTTTAGTTGCTTTTTCGAGTCAGTCTGTTGCCAGAGCTCGTAGAGCGTACATCGCTTATAACCATGTATTAGATGTATTAGAATGTTGAAATAAATAATTCTTTTTAAAAAGCCGGTTGGTTATTCCAGTTCCTTAACTGGCGCCCGAACCACCCTCGCGCAGTTTTCCGATGTTGTTCGTTTGACAATATTAGTTTTCCGATTCGTGTCGCGATCGCTTATTTCGACTTTGAAAAGGAACCTATCGGAGGACTAAGTGAGGTGAACCTTCAACTTCAACGGAACTTCTACACGGGATAACCACGCCACCGGACTCCTTTCATCTTGGCAACCACACTGGCAGACTCCTTCCGGAACGCTTTCATCCAACAACCGGAAGTAAATCCAGTTCTTACCATTGCTGCTACTGTAAGTAACGAATGAATTCTTCTACCTCAGCTTCACTTTCTTCTGCTTCAAATCAACTCATCAAGCCCTCCAAATTAGACTCTTCCACTATGGCAACTATCCCCAAACATCTGTTGGACTTTATTCCCAAGTTCGATGGGACACCTGATAAAATTCCCAAATTTCTCAGATCCATTGAAGAACTTTTCAGACTTTACTGTAATGATGCTATCGAAAAAACTCAACGTGACCAGAACCACTGGCTTTTGTATACCGCTGCACTTCACAACTTAGAAGGCACAGCTGATAGCGTAGTTCAAAATAGTGAGTGCTCCAATGTAATCGAACTTATTCAACTCATAAAGAAACACTTTTCCGATAAACGTACTGTTCCAGACCTCATAGCAGAGATTGCTATCATGAAAACTTTTCAACATGAACATCCCCTTGACTTTCTTGACAGACTAAACGAAAAACGAACCAGGGTAGTTACTCGCTACAAATTAGACGGTGTATCCGGCGACTTACTCAAAAACCTTCTTGAACAACTTGACATGACACTTGTAAGGACACTTATTCACGGTGTTCATCCAACACTCGGAGCTCATCTCAAAGTCTACAAGCTTAAGAACTTGGACGAAGCCCGCGACACCCTTCGCAGTGATTGCAGTATTGTGCTAAATCAATTGAAACTTACGGAATCTGTGTCTGATAATGCAGTTATCAATCCTCAATTTCGGCAGCGTAACTTCTTTCAACCGCGATCAGTGTTTCCCCAATTCAGGCAGTATTCACCTCGAAGTTTCCAACAACCCTTCAAGCAAACTTCTGCTCCTTTTAACCAATATAGGTTTCAACACAACCAATTCCAACAACCTCCACAAATCCAATCTCAACAGCCTCAACAGAATCTAGTACCATTTAACGCAAGATTTCAGCAGTCTCAATTTCAAACTGTCCAACCAAAATCCTTCAACAGTAACTTTCGTAATTTCCAAGGCGGTGCACAAAACGTTCGACAGTCTCCGAATTGGAATTCTCAAAATACTGTCTCAATGCGTACTGTTTCAACCAATCGTAGTAACAACTCTGCACGGAACAATTCGTTCCACGATGTTCATTATATGGAAGGAAATTGCATTGACGAATCTAACGTAAATGTCACTCCACTTGATGAAACTAGTTTCGTTCAATCTATGCAAACTCAAATCGATTCTCTCACTTCAGCTGTAAACGAATTGGCAGACCGTTTTTTAGGATTAGGCCCAGCTCCTTTGGGGGACCCGCCAATCAGTTCGAGTTGAAGATTATCAACAAATCCCTCCCGTACTTTGTCGATGATTCTAATCTAAAATGGCTTGTTGACACTGGATCAGTGAAGAACTATATAAATCCCGCTATTGTACCACCTGATGTGACTAGATTTAAGGAAGAATTTATCGTGAAGACACCTGCTGGTGAAAGAAAAGGAGATGAGTATATTTTTATGAACTCGTCACAAGTGTTTCCAATGTGTGCTAGAATTAAGATGTATTTATTTGAATTTTCTAAGAAGTATGACATTTTATTAGGACATGAAACTCTAAGTGTACTCAATGCCAATGTTAATTTCAAGGATAAGACGTTAGATTATGATAATGGATCGAAAAAATTATTATTTGTAATGAATTCTAGTAGTAACGAATTGAATTGAAACCAGGCTTTAATGTGATAACTGTCCCAGTTAGGTCTATTCCCAATGTAGGACGAGGATTGCTTAAACCTGTAACAAATGATAAATTTAGTATTGAAGAAGGTATAGTAGATATAGTTAATGATGAATGTACATGTCTAGCGTTTTCTCATGAACTCATGACCATCAGTCCTGAACCCATGGAAATAGATGAGATAGAAACTATTTATGAGCCAACTAATGAATCAGTGACCGAGAGTCCCGAACATTTTGCATTAGTGAAGAATTTGATTTTTGAAACTTTGCGTACAGATCATATGAATGATGAAGAGAAAAGGGAGATATTTGATTTAGTAATTAAATTTCCCGAAATAATCAAACTTGAAAATATCCCTCTAGGGTCGACGAACTTACTCAAACACAAAATCAACACAGTTGATGACAATCCTGTATACACAAGAAATTATAGGTACCCTCAAATTTTCAAGAAAGACGTTCAAATTGAGATAGAAAAGTTGCTAAAGAACAAAATAATTCAACCCTCAAACTCCCCATACAACTCTCCAATATGGGTAGTTCCCAAGAAAATGGATGCTTCTGGTCAAAAGAAAATTAGAATGGTAATCGATTACAGAAAACTCAATGAAAAAACTATAGCTGACAAATATCCTCTACCAAATATTGAAGATCTATTTGGAAAAATAGGACGAGCCACGTATTTCTCGACGATAGATTTATATTCTGGTTTCCATCAGATTGAAATGGACCCAGAGTCTGTCCCAAAAACAGCTTTTTCAACAGAAGACGGCCACTTCGAATTTCTAAGGCTTCCCTTTGGATTGAAAAATGCACCCCCATTTTTTCAGCGTAATATGAACATACTATTTGCTAGAATGCCGAATGTTTTAGTGTATATGGACGACATAATTGTATTCTCCGACAATTTAGAGGAGCATTTGAAACATTTGAGATCCGTTTTCAAAAAATTGAAAGAACACAATCTTAAAATACAGCTCGATAAAACTGAATTTTTCAAAAGAGAATTGTTGTACCTAGGACATGTAATCTCAGAAGAAGGAATTCAACCAAATCCCGCCAAATTGAAAGCAATCAAAGATTTCCCTATTCCCAAAACCGAAAAACAAATAAAACAATTTTTAGGATTAACTGGTTACTACAGAAAAATGATCAAAAACTATGCAAAAATCGCTAAGCCTCTGACTCAAGCTTTGAAAAAAGATGTCAAGGTTGACATTTCTAATAAGGAGTACGTTAATGCATTTGAAAAACTGAAAACAATGCTACAAAACAGTCCAATATTGCAGTTACCCGATTTTCTAAACAATTCATAGTTACTACTGACGCTAGCAATTTTGCTATTGGAGGAGTGCTTTCACAGATTTTCAATGGTAAAGATCTACCTGTGCCTATGCTTCAAGGACATTGAACAAAAATGAGATCAATCTTTCAACCATAGAAAAAGAACTATTGGCTATTGTGTGGTGTTGTAAATATTTTAGGCCCTACTTATATGGACGTAAGTTTTTAATTCAGACTGATCACAAACCTCTCCAATGGCTTCATAGTATTAAAGAGCCAAATTCCAAATTGATAAGATGGAAACTTTTGTTAGAAGAATTCGATTTTGACATTACCTACATAAAAGGGAAAACCAACTTTGTAGCGGATGCTTTGTCCCGTCCTTATGACGTCACTATGATGGAAAATGAAGAGAATGGTTTTCGAGGTTTCGAGGATGGTTTTCGAGGTTTTGTGAATGATTTTCAAGGTTTGGAGAATACTAGTGATGACCCCCACGATTATGATGATATAAGTATAGACGATTTGATAAGGTTCAATACTAACACTGACGTACCCTCGATAGATAGTAGTACCTACGAAGATTTTTTTCAACGAATAGGTGCATTAGGCGAGCGGAATGATAATACTGGTAATGATAACTTAGTAAATAATGCTAATCAAGGAAACTTTGTAAATAATAATGCTTATGATGACATTGATCGTGAGAATATCGTGAGTAATGATAATAATGATGACGAACAAGAAGCCGAGAACGATAATCGCAGCTTAGCTACGATACACTCGCAAGAAAGCTCAAATGAACAGGTAGTTATAGCTGATGATGATAAGTTGCTTAATATTGAGCATAACCAACTTATTCTTGAAAGAGGTGACCAAGCCCCTCAATTAAGAAAAATTTTTGGTAAAAGACGATTGACCATTTATTTTAGGAACGCTAACGATTATGATGACATGAAAAATAAATGTATTGAGTTTTTGAAACCAAAAACAGTATATGGAGTTTTCTGTTCGCGAGAAGGTGTTTTGTATGATGAGTACGAGAAAATTTTCAACAATTTTAAAAATGTGTTATTAGAAACGTTCGATTCGATAAAACTGAAAAGGTATAAGAAAATGAATTTAGATATAGTGGATACTGATGAACAAAAACAGATAATTTCAAATCACCATGAAGGAAAGACGTACCACAGAGGTATCAATGAAACGTATAATCAGGTAAGAAGAAGATATTACTGGCCATCAATGCTACGAGACGTAACAGATTACATTAACAAGTGTGCTGTATGCCTGAAAGTAAAGTATGATAGACAACCTGTTAGAGTCACATATAAAGTCACTCCTACTCCAGATAAACCATTTGAAAAACTACAAATTGACTGTTTCCAATACGATAAAATAAAGTTTTTGACAATGATTGATTGTTTTTCCAAACGATTAACAGTCCATCCCCTAAAAAGTTTGAACCAAATCGATATTCAAGAACGCCTGAATGATTATTTTTCATCTTTTCCCCTACCCAAAATTATACAAATGGACAACGGCCGTGAGTTTGACAATGCAGGTTTACGCGAATTTTTGAGATTGTACGGTGTTGAAGCATACTATGTCACTCCTGGACACCCAGACTCTCAGGGCTTAATTGAAAGAGCTCATTCTACGCTTATTGAAATCCTAAATGCAATTCAATTGGAGAATAAAAACTCATACTTTAGCCAGTCTTATGGTCGTCCATCTTGTTTTTGTAGCATTTGAATCTACCGCTGCTACAGTCCGCAGACATTTTTCTCACGTGTCATGCGATCTCTGACGTCACGGTTTCATTGATCGCTTGATCGATAGTAGCGCTAGTTGTCGTCTGCTTCTTTCAATGTTTTCTAGTTTAATATTCGTCTATAAGTATTTTGAATTGTATTTTCATTGTTTTTGAACCTCCTTTGGTATACTTCAACAGTCACTTCAACCTCAACACCTTCAGTTCGCTTAATATCGATTTTATATTTTCACTTCATTCGTTGAGTTTGTGCTCATGACTGCCGTGGACGTCATGTTTCCGCTTTTGGGCAGTTCCTGTCTCTTCAACCAGTTTTTGGCAAGAAGACTCACTCTCTTTGTACAGTCATACGATGTAACATCTCAGTTTTTAACGCGTCCATCTTTGGAAAACTTTATCCATTTTCATCATTCATTATGTCCTAGTTTGTGTGCTTATTCAAGAACCATTCAACGCATTTTTCATCAGTGAACGTTTTTCAACCATATTTTCTATGAATTTAACTTACCTTTCGGGACTTTTCTACTAAGCGTCCTTTTTGCAAATCACGCCATGCTTTCTGCGTACAACGTTTTTCAATTATTCATCATATTATTATTATGAACTGTAAGTAATTTCAACATGAATTCCACATGAGCTTTCAACAATCCTCAATATGAACTTTTGATTTATTATTTATCACTTCAATTTTACTGAGCATCAGTACACATTTTTTAGCGGTCACATTCATTCTTCATGTATGCTCATAGGAGATACATTTTTCAACTTGGGAAGTCTTGTGCAAGTGCAGCTTACCTTATTCAACATTTCAACTCAGGAAATTTGCGCAAGTGCAGTTTGCCTTTCATTGTCAACCGCTACTCATTTTTAGCTACTCAGTCTTAGCTACTCATCAGTTATTTAGTCGAACTTTGTCAATCTCAATTCTTACTGATGCCAGTGATTTCAGTCGTCAAGAACATTTTATCTCTTTTTTCAAATATTTATTCACTGCAATTACATCAACGTTAGGACATAACCTCAAACATTATTCTACTTAACTCATTGTGGAACTTTTTCCAATTAACATTCAACCAGTGAAACTCATTCAATTTGTGAAGTGCCCATTCGTCGTTATACTCATTATCAATTTAATATTGGAACAGTCTCAACTTTCAATATCTCAACGTATTCAAGTCAAGTTCTCTTCCGCATCGGTCACCGTTTGTCAGGATATAATCAAGATATCTTCATCGTTCAACTTCTATTAGCCCAGCAGCTGTCTGCAACTACAATGTACTTGACAGGAGTCAAGTTTCATCCTCGGAATTTGAGTCACCGTAGGCCTATCACTTTGGCAACACATCATTAATTATTCAGGGAAGTCTTATTCTATTATTCACATTTTTGTACTTACCCTCTCAGAGGCACTGTGTTTACTGGTAGTCTTCATCCCATTCAATTTTGTTCCTGATTAACTTTTTATTCCTAAATAATAACTATTTAAATACTATCAATCATTCAATTTCTTTTATCTTCTATTATTATTACTTATGTGTTCTACATATAGTAATATTCCCCATGTAACTTGACATGCGTTAAGCTGTCATTTCCCAGCCCGCTTATGTAATACAATATGCTGAGCTTCGTCTCCTTTCAATATTGTATTTGGTATTTTTCAACCTTTTCTATTTTTAATTATTAATCGAACCTTCAGTTCTGGACAGACTTTCTGCTCCTTCTGCTTACATTATAGCCAAGTTGCTATATTTGTCCTCTTTCAGTGTTACATAGTCAACAGCTTGAAAGCTTCAGGTACGATTGGATTCTACCTAAACTGAATTCCTAGTTTTCATTTTTTGTGAAATTAGGTTATTGTTCATATTCATATAATTTCTGTATTTTCATACCTTTAAGATTACTAAGAATTTTGCAGGACTTTTTATCTAGGATTTTTGTCTCTCGATTGATTTTATTATTCAGGTTAAGATTCTCATATTTACTATCATTTTTCAAGTATTCTAAATTTTTATTCATTTTAAACATTGCTAAATTTTGTACGTTCAATTCAATCTTTACTCATTGTCATTATTATTCTATTATTAGTTTCAGCATCAATATACTCTTTGTGTATTTCAACATTAACATTGTTATCCCAACTTTATCTTTGTATTACTCAATCTTTTGCGCTCACAGAGGTAACATCATTTTGAAACATTGTATCAGTATTCTTAAACGTACTAGCAAAAGTCTAGGTACAATAAACAACTTGAGTGCATTCCTAATTCTTTTTATTTTAATTACAACTACATTAATTTTAAGCATTCCAATAGTTACATTCAAATATCAGCCTTACATACGGATAATAAGAAACTTATTATCTATCATTCTTCAAT
Organism: Nilaparvata lugens; assembly: GCF_014356525.2. Taxonomy (NCBI): domain Eukaryota; kingdom Metazoa; phylum Arthropoda; class Insecta; order Hemiptera; family Delphacidae; genus Nilaparvata; species Nilaparvata lugens. The sequence continues at coordinate 21,443,651 of NC_052507.1, forward strand.
TATTAGTCATCATTATTGCACTACCTTTGTGCATTCTACTTGTGCTCAGACGCACAGTAAACCAGAGGTATTTTTTCGGATCTACACATTCAAGGTTTGTAAATCCGCTCATAGCAAATAATGAAAAGCTGTCAGTGCCTAGATCAGATATAGATCTCATCTACACACTTCCACACAGTCCACTACTTTGCAGATCGGCCTTACAACCCGATCTACTGACAGTCAACATTATTTCTTGGTAACTCCGGGCCGAATTATTTCTTGGTCCTCGTACGGGCACGGATCGTCTGGCATCCTGTGGTGATTCGTAACTATTTATTGGATTGCTATTTTCAAGTTTCTCTTTGGGTACCTTAATTTTTTTTCAAGTCCTCTGTAGTTAGTTGAATATACCCAATACAGGTAGAGCAGTCAGCGTCCATGTTTATCAACTGCATTCTAGCATACATTAGTCTTACATCATTCTAATAATACTCGTATATATTTCAGTTATCGAAGGGTGAACCAGCACTGTGGCCAGAAAGGTACACTACGTTGTATCGGCGCAGTGAACCAGCCAACCTGTAAACTGTTCGTGGACCCAGACCTGAGCGAGAGCCGATTCCAAGCACAGAAGCATTCAGAACACTGCTGCACCTCGCATCTTGCCAAGTCTAAAGGCAACTCATCTGGGGACCGAATCAGTTGCTGGCTATTCAATTTGTAAGACCGAACCATTTATCAATTCTGTAAATTCATTTTACCGACATACCTTTTGTAATATCTTTTCTCTGTGAGCGTCATAAATTTTTTAGGATTACTAATCAATTCTTGCTATTTCAAGAGACTTATCTATTCATCAATTTACTTAATATTTTTAAATGCATTGAATTCATGCAAATATTAATACTTACCACGCATTTGGTGCTATCTTGACATTGTGCAATTATCATTAATTTTTACGCAATTAGTCAACAAACCATTGACGACATTCATATATGTCAAACAATCAACCGATTAGTTCATTGACAATTTCTATAATCAACCATTGTGTACTTATTGCGCTCATTATTGTGTTACATTGTTTTATTACGTCCATTCAACATTATATTCATATATCTATTCTTATATTACTCAAATATTAATTAATTTTTTTTCAAGTCTATATATTTTGTACAATTCAGTATGGAGAATCCAAACGACTCGCTCGTCACCCTTGAAGGTGAAGTTTCTCAAGGTGAGGTCAGACAATGTCCGTCTCCCACCATTCCTAACAACCTTGACACTATCAATCAGCAATTGATTCGATTAATTCAAGATGGTGTTATCAAAGAAATTCAAAATCGTAATGACTATTTTTTTGCTGAAGATCTCAAACAAGAGATGTTAATGCTTAAGAAAAATTTTCATAGTACTACTGAAAATTTTTCCAACAAAGGTTTGCCTGTTGACATTGAATTGTGTCACCAAATTCGCCAGAATTTTGGTACTGTTAATTCTGTACTCTCCAATGCCATATATGAATATGAATTGAAAACTAAAAGAGTAAGTGAAGTCAGCTCCCCATCTCACTCAAGTCACGTTGATTCTCCTCACATGGTGAGCGCTCGTCTACCGGACATTCCATTGCCAAAATTTGACGGTAGTCTCAGCGCTTGGCTCAATTTCAAATCGACCTTTACAAGTCTTGTTATCAATAACCGTAACCTTGATAATACATTGAAATTTCATTACCTGCGTCAAGTCCTTTCTGGAGAAGCACTTAATAGAATTTCTAATTCTCCTTCTGGAGATTTTGAGTTAGCTTGGGAACTCTTGACTCAACGTTACGATAATTCATTATTGATTGCCGAAACTCATATTTCAGCCATACTCAACCCTCCTAAACTTGACTGTAGATCATCCCAATCGTGGAGATTATTTATTGACAATCAAAAGACAAATATCTCTGCTCTTGAAGCCCTTGCGCTCAATATCAGTGTGAAAGATCTCATTTTTATTTTTCTCACTGTGTCACGATTTGACAATGCTACTATTAGAGATTGGGAGAGATTTTGTTCTACCAAATCTCAACTTACCATTGATTGCCTTTGGGACTTTTTAGAGTCGCAACATAAAATCGCACAAGCAATGTCGAGCTCATTCAACAACACATCAGTGCAACGCAATACGCCGGCTAATAACCAGCCTAGCACCAGTCGACAACCATCACAGCCCAAAGCCAATATCATGAATTTCAACACTTCAAATTCACCAAATGTTTTCAACAGAGCATCAACTTCTGAGTGTTATTTTTGTCGCAATGGCTCTCACAACATTTTCAATTGTAGTCAACTTCTCAAAATTCCAACTTCAGAACGAACCTCTGCTGTATTGAAAAAATCCTTGTGTGTCAACTGTATTCGGCCATGGGATCGAGCTCACCAATGTCAAGGTTCCTGCAAGACGTGCAATTTACGACATCACACGCTACTTCATGGGTCAAGTCCTGTCCCTAAGAGGTCCAACTATGTCACAACATCGAACCATGCGCGCAATCCAGTGAAAAATCTGTCGCAGAGCATGCCGTACTGTGAGTATAACATACCTCATCAGTCACAACAACAATTAAGGTATGATAATCAATACAACCAGCCATCGCAAATGTCATCAGTGCATCCAGCATCAATGAACTCCAATTCAGCAGTGCCAATGACACACATGGTTTCACCTGCGCCGCAAATATCAACTAGCCTTGTCCAGCAGTTGCCGACTTCTAGTGTTGTTGTCAATTCAATTCCCTCTAGACCTCAGTCATCAAATTCTGAGGGAAGTCGTCAATTTGATTCATCTCAATCCAGTTTGCAGCCTGCCACAAATGTTGTTGAATCTCACAATCAGACAGTCAGCTATGCCCACAGCGCACCACAAATCAAATCCATTGATAGCAGACGCACTTGCATCATGCCTACAGCCCAGTTGATTGTCTTTGACAAGAGTGGTCAAGCTGTTATTTGCCGCGCACTCCTCGACAGTGGCTCTGATAGCTGTTTTATTTCACGTCAATTAGCTACTCAACTTCAATTACCCACTATTTGTACTGGCAGCACAGTTCATACTGTGTCTGGCAGTAATGCTACCTTATTGAATTTGTCATCTTTGAGTATTCACTCACCTGACCGAACTTGGTCAACTCACATTGATTGCATTGTTACAGAGAAAATTGTTCCTAGTGTTCCACCATCTGGACTCAATTTTTCAGATTTCAATATTCCCCCCAATGTTGTTTTAGCCGATCCTACCTTCTTCAGAATTTCAGGAGTGGATATACTCTTAAACGTTGATGTCTACGCCATGCTTCATTTACCTGGTCAAATTCGCCTGTCCGAAAGCTGTATTCTTCAGAATACCAAGCTAGGTTGGATAGTCTGGGGCTCCATTCCTGCTTATAAACCATCTGTCACCCATCAACACATTTCCAATTTCGTTTCTAGCATTGAACATGTGTCCAACGCAGACATCTCTAAGCAATTGGAAAAATTTTGGCGAATTGAAGAAATTGATACTGAATCCAGCACGCCAGCAGAACATGCACAAATTGAGCAGCACTACATTGAGAATGTTCAACGTCAAGATGATGGCAGATTTTCTGCAGCCTTGCCGGAAAAAGAAGCTACATGGAATGACATCTCCTGTAATGTTGCAATCATCCGTCCTATCTCATCACATGCCACTAGAGTCACAACTTCAGTGTTGAACAATATCATTCATAAATTGTCTGATTATCATCGCATCACCCGTTCAACAGCATACGTTCGTCGTTTCATCCATAACATCACTCGACGTCATCATCCTGATCAGCGCAGATGTGGTCTACTCACAGTAGAAGAAATTCAAGAGGCAGAAATTGCGATCATCCGCACGGTTCAAGCAGAAGCATTCACAGAAGAGATTCGTCTTCTCCATCAAGGCAGAGAATTGCTTCCGTCTAGTTCCTTGAAAGCGCTATCGCCATTCATTGACAATGACTCATTATTGAGAGTTGGCGGCAGATTGAGTCAATCGGACTTGCCGTACGACTACAAACATCAAATCATCTTGCCTTCTAAACATCGTTTCACTCGTGCGCTCATCATGTCATATCATCGACGTCTTTCTCATGATGGAGTTCAGAGCACCATGACTTCATTACGTCAGCGTTATTGGATACTATCTACTCGTCGTACAGTCAAATCAGTTTTGAAATCCTGCCATTTATGTTTTCGCTTCGCCAAATTTCGTTCGGAACAAATCATGGGACAACTTCCTCCTGTCAGAATACAGTCTGATTTTCCATTCTATAACTCTGGCATAGATTATGCTGGACCGTTTTCATTACTTGTTGGTTCCAAGAAATCACGCACATATTCGAAAGCTTATTTAGCTATCTTCGTCTGCATGGTCACGAAAGCAGTACACGTAGAAGTCGTCTCAGAGTTGACAACGAAAGCCTTTATTGCGGCACTCATTCGCTTCTCATCACGTCGTGGTATTCCACACTCCATATTTTCGGACAATGCAACCACGTTTGTAGGTGCAAACAATGAACTACAAGATCTACATCAGTTTTTTGAGTCATCTAAAACTCAACAAGATATTCATAACTACACGTCGGTTCTCAATATCAAGTGGCACTTCATTCCACCTCGCGCCCCATCTTTTGGAGGTCTATGGGAGAATGCTGTCAAGAATTTCAAGAAAATTTTCAAAGTCGTCACATTCAATCATATTCTTAATTTTGAAGATATGACTACATTCGCAGCTCAAATTGAAGCTATCCTTAACTCTCGTCCACTCGTACCTCTTACAGAGGACCCTCAAGATCTTCAGTATCTCTCGCCAGGTCACTTCTTGGTTGGTCGCCCATTGACTGCGTTGCCTTTCCATTGCCCACCCACCACCCATGTCGATAACAGGTGTCGTTGGAAACTTCTTCAAAAAATCACTCAAGAACTTTGGGACAGATGGTCTAAGGAGTACTTAGTCACACTTCAACGCAAGCACAAATGGCTTACTGAATCGGACAATCTCACAGTTGACACCATGGTTCTTCTGAAAGATCTCAATTCTGCTCCTTCCACATGGAAGTTAGCTCGCATCATTGAAACCCATCCAGGTGCTGATGGAAAAGTTCGTGTTGTTACAGTGCAGACTGCACATGGTAGATTCAAGAGAGCCATCTCTAGTCTCGCTCCGCTTCCAGCATTTGAAGATGATTAATTTGGTAGTCTTTCACTACTTGTCCTTTTTGTATTAGCATTTATTCATCATGTTATCCACCTATTATTCGTATTGCTCGTATATTTCTATTCGACTCATCTAACATATATGTATTTTTTCGTACTCATCATTTTTTTTGCACTCGCTACGTCTTGGTTGACAAGACTTGTTCCTGCATCGAGGGGGGAGCTTTATGTTAGATTTCGTCTCATACTTTAGCCAGTCTTATGGTCGTCCATCTTGTTTTTGTAGCATTTGAATCTACCGCTGCTACAGTCCGCAGACATTTTTCTCACGTGTCATGCGATCTCTGACGTCACGGTTTCATTGATCGCTTGATCGATAGTAGCGCTAGTTGTCGTCTGCTTCTTTCAATGTTTTCTAGTTTAATATTCGTCTATAAGTATTTTGAATTGTATTTTCATTGTTTTTGAACCTCCTTTGGTATACTTCAACAGTCACTTCAACCTCAACACCTTCAGTTCGCTTAATATCGATTTTATATTTTCACTTCATTCGTTGAGTTTGTGCTCATGACTGCCGTGGACGTCATGTTTCCGCTATTGGGCAGTTCCTGTCTCTTCAACCAGTTTTTGGCAAGAAGACTCACTCTCTTTGTACAGTCATACGATGTAACATCTCAGTTTTTAACGCGTCCATCTTTGGAAAACTTTATCCATTTTCATCATTCATTATGTCCTAGTTTGTGTGCTTATTCAAGAACCATTCAACGCATTTTTCATCAGTGAACGTTTTTCAACCATATTTTCTATGAATTTAACTTACCTTTCGGGACTTTTCTACTAAGCGTCCTTTTTGCAAATCACGCCATGCTTTCTGCGTACAACGTTTTTCAATTATTCATCATATTATTATTATGAACTGTAAGTAATTTCAACATGAATTCCACATGAGCTTTCAACAATCCTCAATATGAACTTTTGATTTATTATTTATCACTTCAATTTTACTGAGCATCAGTACACATTTTTTAGCGGTCACATTCATTCTTCATGTATGCTCATAGGAGATACATTTTTCAACTTGGGAAGTCTTGTGCAAGTGCAGCTTACCTTATTCAACATTTCAACTCAGGAAATTTGCGCAAGTGCAGTTTGCCTTTCATTGTCAACCGCTACTCATTTTTAGCTACTCAGTCTTAGCTACTCATCAGTTATTTAGTCGAACTTTGTCAATCTCAATTCTTACTGATGCCAGTGATTTCAGTCGTCAAGAACATTTTATCTCTTTTTTCAAATATTTATTCACTGCAATTACATCAACGTTAGGACATAACCTCAAACATTTATTCTACTTAACTCATGGTGGAACTTTTTCCAATTAACATTCAACCAGTGAAACTCATTCAATTTGTGAAGTGCCCATTCGTCGTTATATTCATTATCAATTTAATATTGGAACAGTCTCAACTTTCAATATCTCAACGTATTCAAGTCAAGTTCTCTTCCGCATCGGTCATCGTTTATCAGGATATAATCAAGATATCTTCATCGTTCAACTTCTATTAGCCCAGCAGCTGTCTGCAACTACAATGTACTTGACAGGAGTCAAGTTTCATCCTCGGAATTTGAGTCACCGTAGGCCTATCACTTTGGCAACACATCATTAATTATTCAGGGAAGTCTTATTCTATTATTCACATTTTTGTACTTACCCTCTCAGAGGCACTGTGTTTACTGGTAGTCTTCATCCCATTCAATTTTGTTCCTGATTAACTTTTTATTCCTAAATAATAACTATTTAAATACTATCAATCATTCAATTTTAAGATTCTCATATTTACTATCATTTTTCAAGTATTCTAAATTTTTATTCATTTTAAACATTGCTAAATTTTGTACGTTCAATTCAATCTTTACTCATTGTCATTATTATTCTATTATTAGTTTCAGCATCAATATACTCTTTGTGTATTTCAACATTAACATTGTTATCCCAACTTTATCTTTGTATTACTCAATCTTTTGCGCTCACAGAGGTAACATCATTTTGAAACATTGTATCAGTATTCTTAAACGTACTAGCAAAAGTCTAGGTACAATAAACAACTTGAGTGCATTCCTAATTCTTTTTATTTTAATTACAACTACATTAATTTTAAGCATTCCAATAGTTACATTCAAATATCAGCCTTACATACGGATAATAAGAAACTTATTATCTATCATTCTTCAATTATTAGTCATCATTATTGCACTACCTTTGTGCATTCTACTTGTGCTCAGACGCACAGTAAACCAGAGGTATTTTTTCGGATCTACACATTCAAGGTTTGTAAATCCGCTCATAGCAAATAATGAAAAGCTGTCAGTGCCTAGATCAGATATAGATCTCATCTACACACTTCCACACAGTCCACTACTTTGCAGATCGGCCTTACAACCCGATCTACTGACAGTCAACATTATTTCTTGGTCCTCGTACGGGCACGGATCGTCTGGCATCCTGTGGTGATTACTATATTATTTATTTTGGTTGTAATTTTATTGATATTCATTTTTATTAAAATAATTTGGCAAAAACTGTCCATTTCTAACTCAAATAATTGTAATTCTGGCGTGGATAACGATATTGTTAATACCGATTCCCAACAAATGTATCCAAGATTGCCATGTAACTAATACTTAATTTTTGTACTTGGACTTAATACTATTTTATTTTTGAAGCTGAGGGCAGCTTCACACTTAGGGGGGAGGAGTTACATTTGGTAACCCCCTTTATAATGCTGATGTAGCTATGCATTGTTATTTACTAGCCATTAGTTTAGTTGCTTTTTCGAGTCAGTCTGTTGCCAGAGCTCGTAGAGCGTACATCGCTTATAACCATGTATTAGATGTATTAGAATGTTGAAATAAATAATTCTTTTTAAAAAGCCGGTTGTTATTCCAGTTCCTTAACTAAAGATTATGCTTACTGTAAAGAATATTTCAAATTTGTACTCACATTAGATATTAGTATTAAAGTGAATCAAATAGAGTGAGCAAATAATTTAGAATATTATGAAAATATACATTTAATCGTATTCATTTATCTGGTAGTTTTCTTATGCCAGACAAAAATCCTTTTTGTTTACGGCTTGTAAAGTATTTACCTTGAGCCACAAATGGCGACCATGTGCTCTCCTAAAATTTAAAAATTGTAGATATATGTTATTTGTAGTAACACATGCTCTGAACATATTGTATTGTAAGATATGAACGCTCAAAGAGCTAGAATAATAAAAAGAACCGTTTCTCAAAACTATTGAGAATGCATTTGAATAGCCTACCTAGCCAGATGACTGGGGTCATTATTCTTTTCAAAATAGTTTGAAACAAAATCATTCTGTCATAGAAACTTGCTAACAGTATATGATAACAGTAACGTCAGTCACAGACACGTTTACAATAGAAACCACATGGCCCACTGTGTTTTGTGTCAACCCTTGTAGCATAAGTTGATGGCAGGTAAATGAAGATTGTGTATAGCAATATAGATATATAGTTAGGAGAGAAGTAAATATAGATATGTAGTTTACAATGTAACCACGTGGTTAACATATGCTACAATTTTACCACGTCAGCATATGAATATTATTGAAGCAATTATTTGATGATCAATTATTTGAATGGTGATCACATAAAACCATAAACATGAACCGAGTACATGTTTATAAAAACTAGGGCGTCAAGTAGATTAGGCTATATGTATAAAGTATTCAACAAATATAATGTTGTACAATGAATTATAATTTAATAATTATTATATGCTAATTAAGTTAGTTGAATCCGAATTCATAGGCTAAGGACAAATTTGTAAATAGAATAAATTAGGTATATTTGATTGAAACATGTTGACAATGAGTATAAGAAACCTGCTTAATTAATTAAGTAGTAATTAATTGGTATCTTATTAATTTGATTTATTCAATTCAATTATAACTGTATGAAATTGTGTTTTGTTCTTCATTTAATGTATATATTATTGAAGTATTTTCTATATTTGATTTATAAGATTGATCACTGTATTAATCAAATTCGATGAGTATGTATTCAAAATGTCAGTATCCAAACTTCAGAGTTTAAATATTGGTAAAATGTATGATATCATTTGTTTTAATAATGAAGGGGAGCCATAGTTTAAAATGATATAACATGATAAACATTATAGTAAATTTAAATTGATATTTGAATCCAGTTTGTTAGCAGAATATTAGCTGAAGAGTTTGAGTGTAGGCGGAGCTAGAGGGCGAAGGGTGATGAGGGGTGGAAAATCGTGGTTCTAGTATATAAACAGGCAGACCCTGTCTTGAAAGTTTAGTGGCTGTTAGTTGCTGTGGTTTGCTGTGAGTCTCTTAGTCTCTTGGATTTTGGACAGTGTAGGAGTGAGTTTTTGGTTTCAGACTTCAATTATCCTATAGGGAATTGACTGAGCCAGGTAAAGATTGTATTTAGAATTTTCAATTTTCCTTATTTCAAATCCACACCACCCCACCCTAAAAAGCCCAAATAAGTATATCAAATTTTATAGCATTATAGTAAAGAGCAAACTTAATTATTACTTCTTTTTAAATTCATATCTAAAGACACAATCTTAATTAATTCTTGAAGCTTACAGTTGAAATTCACTTCTAAGCACAAATAATAGTTTTTTAAAGCAAGGCTCCCCTAATCATATTCATTCTTTAAAATTTATCAATTCTCTTATTTCTGACTATAATCATATTCTAACTAGAGTGTTCAATACTTTGATTTTATATCTTATTTTTCAAATAAACTGTTAAAATAGGAACTGTTTGTTAAATTTTGTTGTTTAAAATTAAAACTTGAACTGTAATATTTTCGAAAACTTAAGGGCACGCCACACCAAGCTCGCTACCGCGGCGGTAGTACGGCGCACTACCACCTACGACCGCCTGTTAGGCGATTCAACAAAAGTTCGCTGAGAGGTAGTACGGCGGACAAAGCGAGCTCAGTGTGGCGCGCTCAACCAGAATACATGGCAGGCGATTCGAAGAGGTAGCGCATGCGCACCTCTCCTCCTTGCAACACAACGCAACTAGTACGTCTCACCCCCCACTACTAGACTCACTACTCGGAGACTACCGCTAGCGGACGTTTTTCGGTGTGGCGTGCTCAGCCGAGAAAACTACCACCAGCGGTATACCTCGGCGGTACTGGCGAGCTTGGTGTGGCGAGTCCTTTAATCATCTTGTATTTATATCTAATCATTACTATATTTTTGATCAATTTTTTATAAATTCATATAAATTTAAAGTTCAATAATAAATTCATAATTAACCTTGTTTTGCCTTTCACTTCGTACATCCCTTACACACGACCTGATCTATCTATCTTTATCTTTTTCTTCAATACTATTATTAGTTCAGTGAGTGAAATATAAGTATCCACACAGTGAGTGAAATTATAGTAAAGTAATTATTTTATCAATTCATAGTAATTGAAAAAATACCGTATAGAGTGAGGGAGTCGAAACCCACTCTAAACAAAGACCGACAGAGGAAAGAGTTCAACCTCTAGTTTTAAAGAAAGCGATTCATCTGAAGATTCAAATATTACTTGCTATGCGCTTATTATTATTTTAATATGATATTATGTAATATCACTATTATTATTATTAGTTAAGCATTCATGTGGTTTTTAACCACAGAATCAGAACCCTATTTCACATTTTAAAACTCAGCACGTTTTGTACAGATGAGAGTTGTTACTTATAAAATAATTTACAATGGTTACAAACGGATAGCTTAGGTTCAACATGAAATTAAACTGAAGGCTGTTATACGACAGCTATTTCAACCATAATCAACTGAAAATAGAAATATTTCAAAGAATTCCCAAAAATAAATAATAATCTCTATCTATTAATAAAAACAATACTAAAATCTTGTAGTTGAAATCAATTTCAACTTGAAAATGACCTAGTTAGGGTCGAAACTAGTTGTTGAACTATTTTAAAGACTTTAAAAAATAAAAGGTTCTACAAGATTTTTATATTGTTTTTATTAATTTGTAAAAAATTAGCCCATGTGAGTGAAGTGTTTTTAATCTTTACCTGTTAATTTTCTTGATTCTCAAAATTTCCCCAATTGATGAAAGTGGTGTTTTCGCCTTCTTTCAAGCACTCAGCATCGGCATAGTCGATGAGGATGCGCGGACCAACACACACAGTTTTGGTGCCGACTGCGGGGTTCTTGGGGTGCTTGGCCACAACCAGCTGCTCCTCCTTCGCTCCAGCCACATTCACAACCACTCTGGCATCCGCGTCTCCCTCCACGGCTGAGTAGCGCGGTGCAACTGGATCTATAACCTATTCCACACAAATACTTAATTATTCAGCTAATAGTATAAATGAATTACAAATGATGTTTTAGTCAGACTTGAGCAATTTGAGACTCTGGTTTGATGGGAACAAAATAGTGTTAAATGCTTCTAAAACTAACTTCATTAATTTCTCCCTATCACGGTTTTTGAATTCTCAGTCCCTTTAAAGTATCACGAGATAGATTGTCAAGCAGAGTCATGTAAATGTAATAGTATTTATCAAGCTAATTCCTTGAAGTATCTTGGTATGACAGATTAATTTGGAAAAATCACATAACAAATTTGAATGTAGACTTCTTTTTTAATTAGGAATTTTATAATCTTCAACAATTCTTACCTAGATATATTCTCCGTCAATTGTATTTTGCATTTTTTCACTCGAAACTAGATTATGGATTATCTTGCTGGATGTCAACATATGCTTGTCACTATAATCCAGTTGTAATTCTACAGAAGCCATAATACGCATCATTTGTGGTGTTAAAAGAAGGATTCACTCGTTCCCTTATTTCAAAATTTTGCAAGTTCTGCCCTTGAGAAGCATGTATGTGTTCAAGGTGCTGTCGTTGTTCTTTAAAATGAGTGGGAACCGAAATATGGGGATTGCGTCTGAAACTCATCCAATGAGTGAAGTGGTAACACGGCAAAGAACAAGAGAGTTGCTAGCAACACCAAGGCCTTATTGTACCAGGTATAAAAAGAGTTTTGTATTTTTAGGATGCAAATATTACAACTTGCTCCCTACTGACATAAGGAGAATCAATTCTTTGACACAATTCAAAGTGAAAGTAAAGAAATGGCTTTTGAGTTTATCATTTGAAGATTTAATGATGTTTAATGAACTATAATACTTTTATTTTTTACCTTATTAATTTATGTTTTATTTGTGTACTCATTGATGAGTTCTACGACTTTGTCTATAATTAAACACCATCTCAGTGGTGTTGATGAACTTAAATATTTTGTGTACTCATTAATTAGTTTTTTTTTATATACAACCTTGTCTTTAATTTGATATTATTATTATTATTATTATTGCAATTTTTCCACAATTTTGTCTGTACTGTGATACTGTTGTTGTAATGTCTTACTTCTAAGTGAGGAATTTATTTTTCCTTGTTGACAGTCTGTATGCTATTTTTAAAGCTATATAGCCTATTATCAGTCGAGCTTTCATAAAGATTATATTCTTAACATCAAAAGCTAATTTGACAAAATCAATATTGAAATACACCAATAAATATAACACGTCAACTGCCAAGCAAGATTTCATTAATTAACTGTTGATGCCAAGGCACTCTTGTTCATTTTTCCTTTGTTTCTTCCACATTAAAATTTGAATGAATTGAACGCTACAATTTTAGTGTACAAAGTGTGGTACACACGCTCTGATATACTGATTGGTACTCTCTGAAGCCATGTGTACCACAATTCTGTACAATAAAATAGGAATTTGAACTGTTTATTTAGCAGAATTTATTCAAATCGCATGAGTGATTGATTTCAATAGAATTGGTACGAAATAATGAATAATACTATTTGACATTGAACACGTTTGTTTATAGAACAAGATACTAACTCGTCTTGTAATAGAAAATACAGAGAATAAGTCAAGTATTAAATCTATCATGGATATGTACCACATAACCGATTCTGGAACTAAAAATAAGTGAAAAAGATACTAGAAATAGTTGAAAAATTTATCATGCTATAGAAATAAATACGAAAAATTGAATAAAGGGCAAATTTAGCAAATAAAAGATATGGAAACGTCAATGTATAATCTACGTCTAGCGTCAAAGTGAATTGCAAGTAACATGTCCAATAAAAATGGAATATTCACTTATTATAAGTGAAAATCCATATCATCTTGAAATGGACCGATGTATCAATGATATTGATTATAATTTCTCAAACTTCTGTAATATTAGTAATATTGCTTACCTTCTTGTTGAAAGCCCATATTTTATCCCACTCCATGACGACAACCGACCGAGACGAGCCCTGAGCTATGATGAACTGCTTCAGGCCTTCAACTGTCATTCCGTGGCGGAGAACTCCTCTGACAGTCGGAAATCTTGGATCATCCCTGAAATCAAGCGGCAAATTACATCATAATAATAACGACTCCCAAAGGAAAATCGAATTATTCTACAAAAACGCATGAAAATAGTATAGTTTTTATAGAAACCAATCGTAAAGCTACATCAAATTATAAAGATTGACAGGGGAAAGTCAAGTAATTCTAACAGGAACGCAAGAAGTAAGTATACTGTGGCATTTATACTCTTATTATTTAATACTTAAAAACCAACCTATTAGGAACTGAAATTCAGGATTTATGCGACTGTTGTTATTATAATACATGAATTATGGATTGAATATTTCATTAATTTAAATAGAAACTATTTTTATACTTTGTCCATAATGTGAGAGGAACAGATTTCGGCGAAGTCTGTAAGAACATGAGTAGGTTACATGATTTGTTTGAATCCAAGGAATATGTCAATCTTTCTTCTTAAAGTTACTTTTTTGTAATGCTAGATTTTTGAGTCTGCAAAAGTTTCATTTTGTCGATAGGTATTGTTTGAATGTTGTTTCCAACAATAAATTCACTTGCGTTGAACGCTTGCTTGTCTATTCTATTTGTAGCACTTCAGCCCAATATGAGCGTTGGCCGCCTCCACTACAGCTCTCCACGCTTCTCGGTCTTCTGTTATTCGTCTCCATCCTCTACATCCCATTTTTTGAAGATCATTTCTCACTGCATCCTCCCACCTTATTTTCGGTCTTACTATGTTCCTTCTTGAATACAGCCTCTCTTTGAATATTATTTGAGGCATTCTGTTCTCATTCATTCTACAGATACGTCCAACCACAAGCCGCTGCGCCTTTATAAATTTTACAATATTCATTTATTTGATAGATCAAACAATAAAATAGAAACGGATAAACAGCTATTGCCCAAAACTTCTTCTATTTGTTACTTGATTTTGTTAATTGACTCAAATCGTCCAAATAATTTTTAGGTTATTTCCATTTCAATTTCCAAACCAAATCATAAATCGCAAAACTCCACTCCTCTCCTTCTTTAACTAGACCATAAATCTTTCTTAGAATTTTCCTTTCAAAAACTTCTAGATGGATTTTGTCGTTTTTGTTAACGTCCAGGATTTTCAGCCGTAAGTTACAACAGGTCGAATTGGGCTTTCACATATTCCAAGTTTTGTAATTGTACATAAGAGCCTGTTCTTCAAAAGTTTCAAGTAAGCTTGTCTATTCTAAAAATCTGGTGTGGCGCACTCACACAACTTTCCTTGCCGTTATGAAAATTGATCACCTGACGCTAGTGTTCCCGCGCATCTCAAGTCTACTTATAAACAAAGATCTGAGCCAGCTGGTGACAGGACAATAACGCTAGAGACATACGAGGTCTGCTATCTCTTCATAGTGAATGATTTAATAGAATCAACAGTTGCCAACAGTTTGCAATTGGATCACATTTTCTCGAATTTAGAGCTTATTTTCAATTTCAGGTGAAAATTTTATTAAACATTAATTGTAGAGATTCTCATGCTCAATCTTTTCCACTCGAATTTTTTTGTTTAAATTGTATCTGAAGCCTAATAATTGGGAATCTAAAATCAAACTTTGCATAGATGAGGCGGAGCTCCTGAAATTTTTACAGATATGAGACTTGTGAAAGTTGATACAGCTTATCAATGACTATTCTAGGTATAAATTTAATCAAAATCGTTGGAGCCGTTTTCGTTAAAACCGCGAAAAACCCTGTTTTTGACAACATTTTAGCCGCCATCTTGAATTGCATTTGATCGAAATTGTTCGTGTCGGATCCTTATATTGTAAGGACCTTAAGTTCCGAATTTCAAGTCATTCCGTTAATTGGGAGATGAGATATCGTGTACACAGACGCACATACACTCATACACACACACACACACACACACATACAGACCAATACCCAAAAACCACTTTTTTGGACTCAGGGGACCTTGAAACGTATAGAAATTTAGAAATTGGGGTACCTAAATTTTTTTGGGAAAGCAATACTTTCCTTACTATAATAGGGCAATAGGGTAATAGGGCAAGGAAAGTAAAAAACATATGATCTTGATAAAGGATATTAGATAACACTTTAAAGTGTCATATACAGCAGGAGCGTTGCTTCCTGGATCAGTTCCATATGACGAACAAGTAAAGTAAGTAAAGTGAACACTAACCATCCATCGACGAATGCATTTTCGACGAACCAGGTGAGCTTGCGCTTGGAGAGCACAGTGTTGGTCATGTTGAGGCGCGAGTACTCCCAGATGTGCGGCTTCCTCAGGCTGAGTGCATCGATGAACCAGTAGAACTGCTCGTCGCGGTCGTGGTACTCCATTGTGCGCAGGCAGTGAGTCACGCCCTCTATGCTGTCCACGATTGGACACGCAAAGTCGTATGTTGGATAAACCCTGGCAACAAAAAACAATTGAAAATGAAAAAAGGATATCTTATGTTATGACTGAAATATGTTTCATATATGTACCTGTATGTCTATACATAAATAAATTTCATTTCCATTAGAATACAAAGAAGAAATCAATAAAATGCACATAATATTAAAAACACAATATAAAAATTCACTGTAGTAGATGTAAAGAATTTTTTTTTTCGGAAACTAACCTACGTTACTCAACTATGGGAAATCCATGTACTAGAGCCGGTATTAGTAGCAGTAATAAATTTTGGGTGGGGAAGTAAATTGTGTAGTTTTGATGCTAGGTGGTTGAAGTGTCGTTGGTACATTGCCTTCCTAGCCACGTTCATGATGAGACGGTTTCTATTTTTTGTGTTATGACTGTGGTTTCTCTGCTGAAAGCTTTCTGGGTTTTTGTATAGTCTGCGAATGATTTCCAGGGAGTAGAGGTGTCTTGCGTCCATCAAACTGGACTCATTGTAAAGCTCGGTTTACGTTTAACGAGGTGGCTTCTGCTTGATAATCTTCATTATCAGTTTTTGCACTTTTATAAGGGGGTCAAGGTGCACGTAGTTTGTTCCTCCCCATCCTACAATCCCATAGGTAAGTAAAGACTGAACGTCTATATTTTTATGAACATCAGTTATTTGATTTAGTAGTGTGTATGAGACTATTTCAAGAAACTTGGTACTCCAAGAAAACTAACTGCAGAAAACGAATTCGCTTGATATTGCGTTTACCCTTTGAGAATAATATACCAGGATTTAAATGCCCTACTCCACTACTAGGATCTTGACCAAGGGAGGAAGTCATGACATGATGAATAAGAATAAGAATAAGAATGCTTTTATTCCTTTGAGCACATAAAAAATGGCAATTGGAAACGTCAATACAATATAATACTAATTATAATTAAAATACATTGGTAAAAATACAATTACTATAAAATAACTTGGAAACACATGTGTAAAATGAAGTGATTTTATATAATCATACACAGGAAATAATAGGAAACCATGGTCAGCCTTGTGGAAAATGGAAAAATCGATAAGCTCAATATGGCCATCCTAGACTTAAACTGAGTTGAAAAATTAAAGCTTGAAAAAGTTGTCCATTCTCATCTGGAAGAAGTCATCAAAAGAATATAGAGGGTTTTGCAAAAGAATGCCCTCCAGTTCAGATTTAAATCTGGACTCCTGCAAAACCCTTGCCGAACATGGCAGCACATTAAAAAGCTTAAGGGAAATGTGCTTGGGACTTTTTAAAATCTTCCCCAACCTAGAATAAGGAACATCAATTTTATATCTGTTTCTTGTACTATAACTGATAGTTCAAGACTGATACTACAAGATGAAATTCAAAGTTCATCTTGAACGAGTCATAGAAAATTTCAAAAAACAATTCTAATCTAAAACATTCTATTCTAAAACAATGCTAATCTTATAATAATTAAAAGTGAACTTACTTGTATTTGGTACCGGTACGAGGATGCGGTTCATTCTTGCAACGATAGATTGTGGGATCTCGCATACAGCCGTTTGCAGAGTTCATGTCTATTTTGGCACGAACGCAACATTTCTGGCCGTATTCCGATCCAGCTTTCATCTCCTTCCATTTTTCCATGTTCTTTTCAACAGCTATAAAAATTATGAAAGGAAATTTTGAAAGTGAGTATTATGTATGATAATAATGGATGCAAATGAAGTGAGAATCACTATAAGAATCAAGTGAACATCACTAGGCCTCCAGCTTTACATTAAATACGTTCATTTGTATTCACTGAAACAGTATAAAGAGTGATGCAGTATCTTCTTTGCCGAGGATTATGGTGAAAATGAGTGGGTCCACAGTTATAGGTGGGTTCTGATCACCATGAAGATTTTGCAGCTCATAAAGGTTCATTGTCGGACTGGCCTTAAGCCACCGATAATAAACGATATCACGGCACTTATTCCAAAATTTAAAGGTAATGTCTCGAACTCAATTTCTGACTCTGCAGCTCTAATGGGACTAGTTGGGAGGTGACCTTTTTAAATGTGAACATCTCTAAAACCTCTGCCAAAGGTGTGGTACCGCTAAGATGACTCTTGTTGCAAAATTGAACAATTCGCCCCCGCCTGTTTTTTTTTCTAAAATGTCACACATTAAGGCATATATATCTCGACCTAAATGTCGTAGGAAATTTTGTAAGAAACAGGAAACAGTCATGGCTGTGAGACGCATATTTTTTTGAGATATGTGATAAACCACAAAATGGTACCTTTGAATCACCCCAGCCCTTCAGTAGAAGGGGTAGGTAGGATTGGGGACGTTTGATATGTTTACCTCGTTACTACCCTAAACAGAACTGTGGAGCCAAAAGTTGTCTTCCAAACTTTTCCCTTGATAACCTTTTTTGAGCATTTAACGTATTGCACTGGACTACCACCCCTTTTCAACTAATACAGATGATTCAAGAAGTTTGTGTTTTTTTCTAGTGGTAATGAATTGGCTACTAAACTCACAGTTATTCCAATTGACACTCTGTTGGCGTTGTTCTCGTTCGGCTTTCATTTGTTCGGGCTCAGTGTCATCGACGTAGGCCTTGCCCTCCTTGATGAGTCGCTCACACATCACAAGCATCAAATCAAAGTAGCTGGATGTGTGTGTGAATTGGTCTGGCTTAATCTCCAGCAGCTCCAGATCTTCCAATATCACCTGAAGTGTGGAGAAAATGTGTTGGTCAGTAAATTCAGAAGACAAGTGTGAGATTATTACTTGAACGATAATTCCTATCTGTTTTTCTACCCAAACTTGAGAGCCTATGAAGAATATTTTAATAATAATTTATTCAGATATTCACTCCTATATTTTGTCCAAATATCATACATCATCGAATGCAATATATAGAGCCCAATCAACACCAACAATCATTATCGACGATAATCGAATATCAATTATTATAAATAATAATAATATCTCTGTCTAATTGAAATACTGAAACACTTGGTTCACAAGAAACATAAAGAGTATTTTCAGAGATGAAGGAGGAGTAGAACCTCAGTTCCTTAGCAAATGATTATTTAAGGAGCATACAATCATAAGACGGATGACCAACATCATTAAAAGACAGTTCAAGTGAGAATATAATACAGAAGTCCTGAAGAGTAAGGGTTTACTCTAAGCTACTATCATCAATATGATGTACAGTTGTTAGATAAAGGATGTTTAAACTTAGGGACATAATTCATAGGACACAGTTACATTAATTGACATCTAAATGGAATATACATAGTTTCAAATAGAATTAAAAATGAATTAACTGATGACACTAAATGATAGCAAAGTGATAGGAAAAACGATATGAGTAATATTAACCGAAAAAAGAGTAAATTTACATATTTGATTTAAAGCCACTGGAAAAGCATTATTTTCCTAATAATAGGTTTTGATGAATCATAAATGCCAATGTCAATCATGGAATGTAAAATATCACTGTTATACCACGAAAATCATGGAAGCAATTTAAAGAGTTCAACATTATTTGATATTTTAAAACAAATTCTGGTGAATTTGAAAACATAGAAATGTAAAAATGTGGCTGGTAATATTGTCACATGTTTACAGTAGATTTCTGTTTTTAAAATTCTCTTCTCAGAAAGAAATTGTGAATAATATTAATACTAGTGGATCTCACCTTCTCAAAATCGACCTTTTCCTTAGCTGGATTAGTATCATCGAAACGCATAATGAGTTTCCCTTTGAAAGCCTCCTGATAGTACTGATTCAACAATGCTGCTTTGGCGTGCCCGATATGGAGGTATCTAAAAATAAAAATGACTACATTAAATCACTGTTGGGAAACTTGAAATAAGTTACATATTAACAAGAGGAACATTCTCTCAAACATTAAGATGATTTTAAATATTTTTTCTTTTAAAAACATGAAATTTGATCTTTCATTTTATTCAATATTTGAATGCAAAATAAAACATCATGTGTAATTTTCAAAAGCGATTAATAGGTACTGCAAAACTGAATGAATTGTAATAAAATGAGGAATCAGATATACATTTTTTTCTGGGATTATGAAAATTCCATTCAATTTACAAAAATCCCCACTAATGATCATGTAACTACTATTAAGTTTATTATTATAGCTACAATGTTTTTAATACCGTACTGTGTTAGTACATTAATAAACTATTTCAAAGAAGCAGTCAAGAGTCCAATGATATAATTTCATTCTTTTATGTTGAATTCAAATAAAAATTGATTTTTGACTAGCTTTGTGATCGAGTCTGGGAGAAGAAATTATTTGAGGCCTAATATTGGAAAATAAATTTCATAAAATATGAAGACTAATTTCTTTACAATAACATCAAACTTAAATATTTTGGAACTGACCCACTGGCTTCTGGGGGGAATCGCACGACAACCTTTCCCATCTCGGCGCCGGGCAGATCGACGAATTTGCCCTCCTCCTTCTTGACTCCATCCGACGGTGCAGGTGCATCTTGTGGCGCTGCTTTCGCCGGCAGAGAGGCGCATGCGTCAGCAATCGTTCTGTTCTGCTCCACCAGTCTGTACCACCTCTCAACATTGCCTGTCACTTGCTTCTTCTCCAACAGCTTCTTGAACTTGTTGTTTTCTGCACAATTAGTTACAAATAGCCAGATTCAATACCGATCTAAAGGAATCACATTTCCTTTGAAAAAGATGAAAAAGAAATAATTCATAATAGGCAAAATTAAAGTATTTTAGAATAAAGTGGTTATAATCAGTAAGTTATTGAATCTATTCAAAGAATAGTAGATTTATTAGAAAGATTTATTTTCTTTTAGAAAGAGAATATTTATTTATAAAAAGAGATATTTATTTCTATAATTTGACGAAAATATTTCTTAATAAAAGATCTATATTAATTTCTACTTCTATAATTTCTTACTCTATATTTTCTTTTTTAAAGATTCATTTATTAGAAATTGCAATTAACCAACTGCTGGAATAATATTACTGTCAAGCCAAGTCAAGTCAAAAATGTGTTTATTTAGATTTTAAATGTTCAAGGCTCAACTCACACTTACGCGACTCAAGTCGAGAAGAGACTGCGACTCCAGTCTTCATGTGTTACCATGTTGCAAATATGGAGTACGCAAAGTAATCACTTTGCGCACTAGTGCGGAAAAGTGATTCTTTGCGTTCTGTAATCAGTGCATGAATGGTCAATTTTCAAGGTAACTGTAGGAAAAGTATTCAACAGCGGCCGAGCGCTGTTAATGGTGGAAACCGTGACCTATCAAGGTTCGAACGTCTGCCTTTGGCCTAGACTAGCCGAGTCCTTTTATTCAGTACGGATAACTACCACAAAACCACCATCACATGTCACAACTACTCAGAAAGATTTGAAAACTTATTAAAATTTTGTCTAAGCAAAAGGAGATTTTGCTGATGGTGTCCACATAAATCAATGACCTGTGCGTGGATAGTGACGCTCAAGACTAATACAGGGTGGCCATTCATTCTAAAATGAAAATGCATGAGTAATTAACCAGAGTAAAATTTCAAATTTTCCAGGTAGAGTATCGGCGGTATTTGAGGAACAAGATACATTCGTAAAGAATTTATTATGGAAATCTTCAGTTTGATCTTCCATGACGAATTGCGAATAGCATATTTAAATTTCCAAATATATTGATAATTTTTGACATGACAAGAATATCGATGTTTTTAGATATTTTTTTTAGGTGAGATAGTTCAAAAACATTGCCAATTATTATTGCTAGCC
This sequence comes from Nilaparvata lugens, assembly GCF_014356525.2. NCBI lineage: Eukaryota > Metazoa > Arthropoda > Insecta > Hemiptera > Delphacidae > Nilaparvata > Nilaparvata lugens. Next base: position 21,465,459 of record NC_052507.1, read on the forward strand.
ATGTATTTTTTTTATTTGAGTTTATTGTTACTGTACACTTCTTTACTAAATTAATTGAAATTTATGAAATATTCATGAGGAATTCATGTTTTTGTATATAAAGTCTTAAAGCTATTCTATGTCAGAGCTGGCAATACTGGTACAGAGAATTTATATAATGATAATAATAACTTTATTCTCCCGAAGAAAGCACAAACAATAATTACAGAAAATGCAAAAAATAAAATGAAATAATATGTTGGCAATAGAAGTAAAAGTAAAAATAAAATGCTATATCGTACAGTACCTATTTCAAAATACAAACAGCCTCTATTAAAATAAACATCAAAATTAACAGAATAGCAAAAGTAAAGGAAAATTAATATAACAGAACAAAAATGGAAGAATAAAGTGGCTGTCCATTCAATAAAAAAACAATATATCTAATAATAAGAAAGAAAAACTGTATATAGACATAACAGAACATGCCATTGTACCAATAAATCTTAGCGAAAATAATTCTGTATGCAAATAATTTCACGAGAAATTATGTCCGCATACAGGAACATCGAAGAGATATAAATATCTTCACAACAAATCAACAAATACAACATACTATGTTTTGGAAATTAATTTTCAAATCAAAATAAAATAGAAACAATCCTCGAGGGAATTTTTTCAAACAGATTCACAATTTCAAAGTAATAGCCTAAAGTTATTAAATACAAACTGAAAACCGCATACAGGAGCATCAGAGAAGAGAAAAATATCTTTAAAACAAATACAATATACTATGTTTTGGAAATTATTTTCCAAATCAAAATAAAATAGAAACAACACTCAAGAATATTTTATCAAACAGATTTACAATAATTAAAGCAATAGCATAAAGTTACTAAATGAAAACTGAAAACCCTACAAGATTATAGAGAACACTAGCACAGGAGAACATGAGAATGAACACAGAAGCCCTCACCCACAGCATAAAACTGATGTATGGAAGTTGTTGCACAAGTAAGATCCTTTATGGTAAACTAATGCACAAACATCAGAGAGTAACAGAGTACATGTTCTCTGATTCATCTCTATCCCTCAACAAAAGCCAATTCCTGGGATGGAAATTTTGACTAGGAATTTTTCTTTTAATATTAAAAAGTAGCTTCAACTGTAGTGGCATTGCATTGTAGAAATTTGGGGTTAGAAAAATGAATGCTTTCTTGAACAGAGTGCAGTTTGGTCTAAAACCACGAATATTAATATTGTTGGTCTGTCTTGTAGAACGAGGCTCAACCACCATGTCACAGTAGTCAATCTTGACACCGTCATTGCCACTGATTAAATAGTAGATAGAAAGCACTTTATGCACATAGAGGTGCCTCAATGGAAGAATACCAAATCTATGGAACAAAGGGAAATTACTATCATGATAGCCCACACCAGCCACATATTACAATACAAGAAGAATCACACACAGAATGTTTCGTTTACCAAAAAGTCAATAAATCAATTTTCAAGCAATCGTTCCAATATGTAGCTCCAAAATACTGCAATCAATTACCATACGGAAATAAATCATCTGAAAATATTAAGTCTTTTTTTAATTTTTAGGAGCTTGGCTAATGTCTTTCCAAGAATTAGTTTTTCTTGATGCAACACTGACATAAGTATGGATATGTTTATGAAGAACCAGGTACTAATAATATACAGATTCAACATTATATACATATTTTTTCTCTTTTCGATGATTAGAATCGTGTGAGAAATGTGAGAAATATATATTACAGTAGTAATAGTTTTTTAATACATTCATATAAAATAATATTGATAGCCTATATTTTTTGAATATTCAAGATAAATTGTACTGGTTGTATATTTTTGTTCACATTGGTTTGCAGACGTCACAGAGTGCAAGAGATTTTTAATTAATACTGGACTCAAAAATCAATGGATTTTATTTTGTATAATTTTAAATCAAGTTATAATCATTCTGTAATTTTTTAGTAATGATGATTATTTTCATTTTTTCGACCATGAATACTGGTTAGAGTGGTCAACTTAGTTCCTACTTTTTTAAATTGTAATTTGGTATGTTTTTTGTGAAAAGGAATCAATAAATTTCATTTCATTTTTCATTTAAATTTCATATTTTTCCCGGTTAGTAAAATCATGAGGAATTCAAGGTTCTCCCGGTTTTCCCGGCAGGTGGCCACCCTGTAATAGGATACGCCAGCTGCTCACCTAATAATTTAGATGATCAAATTTCAGCTATATTAAAATTTTACCAAATTGGGAAGTATTGGGAAAATTCAAAACAAATAATATTTATTCTATCATTAAAAGTCATTTCATTCGAAATTTATTTGAAATGTTTTTTTTTGGAGAACAATAAATTCCTCTGAATATCATTTGTCGACAAACATATTGACTATTCATGTACATTTGTATACATCATACAGAAAAATTGTCACTTTACCAATTCCTTGAAACTTCTTCTTCTCCTCAGCCTTTTCCCACTGAGGTGGGGTCGGGGTTTCGGGTCAGTCGCTTCCAGGAGTCTCGATCATGGGCTTCGTTTGATGTTAGTCCCTTCTCTGCAAGATCTTGAGGGATACGATTTTCTCATTTCTTTCTAGTTCCCCTCTTCCTAGTCCCATCGACCACTTGGTCGATCTTTTATCCCACATAATCGTCCTCCCTTATCTCCACATGACCGTAACACTGCAGTCTTTTTTCTTGTATTTTCTTTGATATTTCTGTAACCTCCATTCTATTTCTTATCATTTCATTTCGGATGACAAAATATATATTGAAAAGAAGAATGTGAAAGTCGAATTGATAAATTGGACGTCAAATTATTTTTAAAATTTCAACCAACTATAAAAATTCTAAAGAAAATCACTAACCTTATGACTAAAATTTCAAATTGAAAGTGACTTACCAAATAAAGTAGCCCAGACAAAAACATCAGCTAGTGTGAGTTGGCTACCAACAAGGTATGTAACTGGTGCCAATACCTTCTCCAAATAAATCAGACCATCTGCAAATTGGTTAGTACAACTCAAGGGTCCAATACTGAACGATATCCAATGGTCAACCTGAAAGGAAAAATTACATTACCAAGTATACGGAATGAATTCAGAATCACGTACATTCAAACATTACTGTCTGTAGTCTGTATAAAATGAGTTGAGCCTTGGCCCTCCATCCGAAGGAATTACAGGGTTGCCAAATCGTGTAAAATTGCAACTTTTTCAAATTTACAATTTAACGTCATAATTGGATGTAGAATATCCCAGTAGTGCTGAGAAAGTATCAGGGTTGATGGATTGAAATGAAATCTAACTTTTTTGATGAAATTGGAAACATTGCGAAAATTTGTTTTTCTTTTTTGAATATCACTTCTCTCAGAATCAAGGGGCGTTGTAATATGTAAGAATTTTATATCAAAATAACGGGGAGGATGTCCCCTTTCTATTGGGATCATTTTATCCGTAGTTATTTTTTAATTAATGATTATGTTCGTCAATGTCGAGACATTTCAAGCAGAAAACGTGAAATTTTCGATATGCTGGAAAAGTTTTTGTTTCGAAAGATAATGGGTCGTGAAAGTGAGAAAGTTTCTCAGAAATAATTGGAACTATTTTTTGAAACTAGTTCGGCATTTCGATTAGACGAATAAGAAATAGACTATCTTAATTAACGAGATAATTGAGAAAAACTGACCCACATTGTAGGACTTTGAAATTAATCTATCATGTGCTAATGCTCCTCCACAAGGTTCTGGCAACTGGGTCTCCTCTCTACTCGAGTCAGAAATTTCAATTCCTCGCAGGAATCAACAGAAGAGGTCAAGACATGGCGCAAGCCTGTTGAGCATTCCCATCCATCGCACTGTGACATATAATAGGTTGTTCTGTGTGACTGCTTGCAGACTGTGGAATAGCTTACCCACATCTTTGAGGAGTGTGGAGAGGCGGACACTGTTCGGCGCGGAGGTCTTGGCGTGGCTGAGGGAGGGCGGTCGGTCGGGGCATAGGATGAGGAGGTGTGTGTACGTGGTGTGAATGGTGTGTGTTTGCGTGAAATTTTATTGTTTCTTGCTTAACAAAAATTTATTTTCTACAATCTTTTTTCAAAACTTTTTTCAGTCTAAAATATATTCTGCTAAATTAAATGGAATATTGTTGTTTTTTCAATTACTATTGATTTATACTTCTTTTCAACATATTTCTAATTATTCTATTTAAGAGATTATTTCCTTATGTTGCTATGATTTAAATGAATTAGAATTGTATAGGAGGGTTAAGTTGGTAAGAGGGCCGGCTGCGCCCTAACTTCGCCCTCCAGGTTAAAATATAGGCAGCCTATCTATCTATCTCCTCCTCCTCCTCCACCACCATCTTCTTTCATTCATGTGACGCGCATTCGCCCAACATTGACATTTGCCTAATATTATTGTCATGTCACATGTATTCAGTTCATGTCTCAAGAGATAATGATAATATTCCCTCTAAATATAAAGAAGTTGAATGTGAAAATTCATAGCTGAAGTTACTGCTTATCGGTTGAACATTACTTGCATTGATTAACTGATTAGCTGGACTTGGAAATGAGTAGCCTGTTTGTTGATTGTGATACCTTAATTGATTTCATGCAATTCCTCATGGAATGAGTGCATGTTTTGAACATTGAATTTTTTATCAAGCACTATCTCTGGCGTACAAGTTATACAAATAGAGATTATATCTTAATGACGTTCTAGATGAATGAAATTCAGAGTAAGTGACCTTGTTCTATGAGTTTGCTGGTCGACAAGCAAATAAGGCTCACAGCATTACAGTGGATTGTCAGTGCTCTTGTAGAACGTTACAGAATTATAGAGGTTCTACTGTAGTTGTGTTGCTCAGTCAGTGATGAATGTATCCACTCCCACAACTTCACATCCAAGACGAAGGAGGATGAGAGTCAACCCTCATTTCAAGGGATTTCTGGTGAATACTTCACTGCATGGCGTCAAATACATAGGTAATCCTAACAAGCATTGGGTAGAACGTTGTTTTTGGTGTATAGTTCTTATAAGCTTCATCATCTCGTTGCACGCAATTTACAGAATGAAAATGTGTAAATGGAAAGAAACTCCAAGTACGATTGAAGTGGCATCCACAAGCCAAAAAATATCTACTCTTCCAGTTCCCGCTATCACATTTTGTGGCCCTTCACATGTGACCGGAGAAAAAGCTTTTCCTTTAATGAAAAACAAGGAAGATTTTGATTCTATGTGCAAAATAGCTGAAATTTTAGGCATGACTAGAGAAACGTTTAATTATATGTACCGATTTCCACTCAAATATATGAACTACTCCATCAACCACTCAACTGGTAACTACATAATTGATGAAGAGAATATATTGTGTCCGATTCAAACCTGAAACACATAAATATCGCTCTGGTTTACAACGTGTACATAAAATTTATTGATTCACTCTGCTTTCAAACGTTCACCTTCAGAGGCGTCTGCTTCTCTTGCAACATTGTACCACCTTCAAAAATGTACAGATTTGATGCGGTAAGAAATTATTATGGAGAAAGAGTAGCTGAAGAAAAAGAAGCATCCGGATCATATAAGGTAGAATATTCATTGAACACTGAACAAAATCACGGTTTTCCTAGGTTTAAAGTGAATCTAGAAAATTTGAACAATCCAAACGACTCTGTGGTGTGGTCAGAAGCATATTCACATCTGTTGAAGGGACCATTCGTGGCATCCTATTTGTATGGAGAATGCAAAAACTTTATTGGAAGGGATTGTGCGCCTATGTTTACAATCCACAGTCCTTGGGATCTACCAAGTCCATTCATGAGATGGCATCGTATAGATGCATGGAAACCCTACCTCATAAACATCGAGCACGAAGTGATAGTAGAATATCCTATGAATGAAAATGATTTTCTGTACAAAGTTGAATCTGCTCGTCAATGCTACTACACAACAGAAAGAACACTGGACTTCTTTCAATATTACACGCGTCAAAATTGTTTGATAGAGTGCTCAACTAAAAAAGCATTGAACGAGTGTGGTTGTGTTTTGTTTTACATGCCGCACAATGAATCAACATACATATGCTCCTATAAAAACAGCTCCTGTGCGGTAGATGTCGCTAAAAAGACTCATTACGAGGAGAACTCTGCGAACTCTTGTGATTGTTTACCGTCTGGTAATTCAACTGAATACAAGGTGATATCAAGTGAACGGATCAGTCATACCAACAATACTCTTGATCCACCCACTGTTGAAATTGTGTTCAGTGACGATTATTTCCATGCAAAAGTTCGAACCAGGGCATACAACAAGTATGACATGATTGACTCCACTGTTATCTACTTGGACGTATTTCTTGGTGTGAGTATATTGACTGTAACCGAAATATTCTACTACATTATGATGTATTTGATCGATTATTTGAAAAGGAAGATAAGGGAGTAAGCAAGATAACCCTGTGTTAATCAGAAATGTGTGAGACATTGCTAGACAAGTTCCACAGTGGGAAAAGTAGATGGAAAACTAACAAACAATCTTCACAGAAGAGTTTCATCTTTTATAGTAACCTTGGTTTAAGCTGTGCCGAGCACTCCTTTTAATTCTGGCCTTTTCCCAAGTTATAATAGTAAATTTAATACGCAATAGACTAGAGCCATTATTGTAAGTGAGTTAGCGAAATAAATTATTTTCTCTCTCTATTATGAACGGCCATGACTTCGAGTTTCCCATGATAGATATTTAAAAATTGTGGCTCCGAGTCGTCGAGGAATGTAGATTATGGAATTATCTCTAAAACTTAGCCTTCTTGTCGCGACATAAAGTGCGATAAGTTGGAAAACAGCAAGCATTGAAATTATAACAAACTACCTATTTTGCAGTTACTATTTGGTCCAAAGGCTCTAGAAGCCACGCGACGATTGGTCAAATTGCTTCCCTTTGCCCAATAGGAGACCTGTTTCTAAATACAGTAGTGGGGATTCCCCAGTCGAGAGACCAGATTACGTTTCGGAGGACACTTTGCTAGGAGCACTACGAGAGTAAAGATGTAGTCATTATGTTTCGCCCTTTTTGGGCAAGTTTACAACTTTATATAATTAGTTAATGTAGGAGCTAGTTTTATTTTTATTAATGTTTAAATTTTCTAGTAGTGCCATGTCCTGAAAAGTTTAATTGTGTTTCTTCTTCATGTATGAATAATTGTTTCTTCAAATAACCGCTAAGGTACGTAAACTAAGGTTAAAATATAATTTAGGGAAATTAATTAATTGAAACTTCAATCAAAAGATTTTATCAACAAAGCCTGTTATTTTTCAAGTTAATAATATTGATTGAGAATAATCCTTTTGATTTTATTAGTGATGGAAGATACTTATAATTTTTTCTAAAGAAGTAGTATAGAAAGTTTTCAGTTACGTTACATTTGAGTTATTGTTTCTGGAGATATATTATCGTAGAGTATTGCTGAAAGTCAGGAAGATAGCCTTTAAATTGGAATGAAATTTTTAAGATTATGTTCATATTGAGTTTATGACATTTTATAATTTATATTTTTCAGACTCTGTTTTCTTATGTCATTAAGGCTTTCGAATGATTTAGTAAATTTTTTAAGATAGAAATCTTAATAGACAAAGAAGAAAGTTTTTCTTTTCCATGAAATTAATATTAAAAAATGTTGGCTAGCGCACAAGTTTCCAATAATACTAGTCGAGCTACTATATGAAAAATTATATTTGATTTTGCAAACCAAACGAAAAATATCATATAAGTTAGCATCATTTCAATCTGAATTATTCCTTTCCTAAGAGTATTCTATCAAGTTATATAAAAGTTAACATCATAATTAATGAAGTATTCATTTTCTAAAAGCATTATATTAATTTATTACGGGTGTTTTCATAAATGTTGCATTGTATATTAATGACACTCTGGCAAGTAAATTTGTTATAAATATGTTAAATTTTGAGAATGAAATCACAACGTCGGGATAAAATCTAAATTAAATAATTGAATAAACTCCTGTTTTAGCTTTTGATGAATTGTAGGAAGAGTTAGAAATTAATGCTGTAATACTTTTATTTACAGCGGTTCATGTGTGTCCCCAAACCAACTTCATGTACCACCCCTTTGGTTCCGCAACTTTATGTAACACCGCTTCAAGACACCCGTTCAGACGACCAGTCTAGGGACGTAAGAGGACGTCGCCGTCAAGCCAAATTCAACCGGTAAAAGTTTACCGCCAAAAACCAGGTACTGTAACCCCGACGATAAAGCAACGTACAGACCAACGAAAGTGCAGTGTAGTGAAACAAAGGTTCATTCGAGAATGTCAATCAAAAGTGGGGATTCAAAATTATTATGAAATGGGTTATATGGGTTACTATCGACGAAATTTGGGTTCAACGGGCTTTTCTTTCTTGAGTAATTTTATGTTGAAATTAACTTGTTATTTGATGACTGATATTGTTTGGTTTTGTGACGTATTGCTATCTAAACGGGGATAGTAATGCGCCCCCAAATCAGATGAAGAATGTCAACAAAGTAACATGAAGTCGTTGTTTCTGTTGTTCGATTTTAGTTGCCAATGTTTATTGAAGCTGTTTGTATTTTTCAATTATTTCAAATTGTAGTGTTATTCTATAGTATAAACCTATTAAATCAGGCATGGCAAGATTAATTGAAGTTTTCTTGACTCTAGCCCGTTCACCTGCATGAATTAGGTATAGACTCAGGTATTTTCTAGATGTGTCGGCCTATTTCTAAATTCTAAATTTCATTCAAAATTATCTTCTTTATCATCTTTTAAAAGGTGCAGGCACAAAGCTTTTCCAGTTTAATCTTGGTTTAACCTTTTGACCTTGGTTTCTCAATTATGCAGATGCTAGTTGTTTGAAATTTGTCAAAATGTATCTACTAATAAATAAATGATAGAGGATGTGTTGTATCTAATTTTACTGTCAACTCGCGCTTCATGCTCGGCGGGGGCTTCGCCCACTTCACCCCCCTGGTGAGAAATGGTAGAGAAAGTATGGTTGGAAAGTTGGGTGTGGTTGGTTAGATGGGATGGGTTAAGTGATATTTGTTGGGTGGAATATTTCATAAGTATTGTGAGTTAGGTAGTATAGGTTAGGTTCAGTAGGTTGGTTGAGTTTGCTAGGTTAGGTTGGGATGGTTGGGTGGGGTAGGTTAAGAAGATTAGATTGGGTTAGGTAGGGTAGGTTATGTGGGATTTGTACCTATACCCTCCTTTTCCAGGAATCAATGAGATATCTGTAAACTCCAATAATTTTATGAACTGAAATTATGCGTAAAGATGCCACTTTGTGAACATGTAGAACAGTTCGTTGACATTGAATACTGACTACTCTATAATGTGATTATTATAAGTGGATAATGTAGTGGGTACACTACCCATGTAGTTGGTAGTGAAGTAGTGAACAGTACCTCTGAAATACAAAAGTTCTTCTATTTGAAGTGATTTTTTTCAAATCCAACATAACCTTTAATACAGTAGTTGAAAAAAACACTGAGGAATCTGTAGATATCAGTGTCAATAAACTGACAAGAAATGATATTCTGAACACAGTAGGCCTATAGATACTGGGGAGAAAGCTCAATTCTTAACCATGTATAATTTTGTCAAATTATATAAATGCATGTATATGCATTATGTATAATGCATTCTATGACAGAAGATTTTGAGACTTTGATTATTTGTTTGATCATGAAGGTTGGGTTAGAGGCTAAGGCCCAGTTGCACAAAAGCCGGTTGAATTTTAACTGTGATTAATTTCACAAGAACCAAACAGAGAAGGCCTTTTTGATAAGACGGCTTCTCTTATTGGCTGTCCTGGAATTAATCATGGTTAAAATTTACCTGGCTTTTGTGCAACCGGAACTGAGATTATGAAGGTTGTGTCTGTTGATTTTAAAGGTTATTATTTGAGTAAAACTTTTCAACTGATTAAGGTACATTGACCATCACCTAAAAAAAGAAAGTTTTTATAATTATTATTAATTATTCAATAAATAACTCGCCCTTCGCGCTCGGAAGAGGGCTTCGCCCCCCTGCACACCCAGTAGGGTGAGTTAGCAGGTATTTGGTTAGCAGGTGTTAGTGGGTATTCGTCTCGAAATTGACCAACAATCAATAATTGAAAAATAACTATAAATCAGATAACAATGATACCAATAGAAAGGAGACATTTTCCGTTATTTTATTATAAAATTCTTACGCATTAAGACGCCCCATGATTCTGAGAGAAGTGATATTCAAAACAAAAACAAATTTTCGCAATGTTTCCAACTTTATCAAAAAAGTTAAATTTCCTTTCAATCCTTCATCCCTGAAATTTCTTTAGCACTACTGGGATATCGAAAATGATATTGAAGTAAGTTAAAACTTCACACGATTTGGCAACTCTGTATTTTCTTCGGATGGAGGGCTCTCAACTTATTTTATAGAAACTATAGAGTTAAATAGATTTTCAAGAAGTTATATAGATTAATAAATCATAAATAAAATATTATTGCAATTATTGTTCAGGTCAAGTGATATATTTAATCAAGTGACCAAAGTCAAGTAAATATCTCAATAATGAAAGAAGGTCAAGTGAATAGAGCAAAGTAAAATATAAATGAAAAAGAAATTATACGCAACATCATTAAGAAAATGGATGGATAAGTTAAAACATTTGTTGCTTCCATTGTAGTATTCTGAATAAATGAAAAAAATGAAACTTGGTCTGATCTATCATACTTATGCATGTTTTTATAAAGATTAGAATGCACTTCAAAATTGTAACTCAGCATCATCATTTATGACAAGGATTTTGCTTCTTTAATATTCTAAATTAGAGAGAGATTCGCGTGCTTCTTGCAAAATAAATGTACCTCTTACGTAATAATTATGATCTTACAAAATGTGCCTATGGTGTGAAACCAAGTAAATTAATTATGAATATCTACATGCGAAATCTTACAAACAGACCGACAGGTCCGTGTGTGCAGTTTTAATTATATTGAGAAATAATAAAACTGAAACTATAGCTATGTTTGATAGTTTATTATAAAAAAGCTATTATTTTTAAGGTATTATATTATAGTTCTATTATAAGAGTACTGTATGTCTAATACTTTTCCAATACAACATCCTTTATCATTTTCCCAACTCAACTCAATGGAATCTAATTGGAAAATAATGACTGTATATTAGTGTAATAATATAGGCTAAATAAAATTGTTCAAATTATTAATTTTTTTGTTTTCTCCAGAACATAATTATTACATTTGTGCATAAATTGAGAGTTGAGTAACTTAGTAGACTAAAGTTTTATAATGTAAACTTGAAACTCTTTTATTAATAATGCAATAAATCATGAAAATCTTATTGAAGACCCACATCCACTTGTGAAAAATTCAATTTGTAAAAAATAAAGGCCTGCAAAACATCAATAGCCTAAATGGACCAATTTCAAGATTATTATACTGTATATATTTTGTTCTTAAATATTGAGCAATAGTATTGACCAGTGATAATAAGAATGATGTGTAACTTACTTCGACTGTTTCAGAAATGTTTGAGCCATAAAGATTGGATTTCTTTGCAGTTCTTGACAAGTATCGACATATTGCCGGATTTGTATCGAACACAATTCCATCAATGGTGAGAGTTGTTTCATCACCCCAAACCACTTCTATCCCTATCTCATCTTTCAGCAAATTAGCTATAATCAATGCTCCTGCAAAAATACGTACATTATAATTAATTTTTTGGAAATGATTTCAACAACAACAAGTTAGGTACCTAACTACAATAACCATTCAGTTCAGACACATCAAATTAGAAAAATTGTAGCCTACCTAGTGAAAGTATTAAGGTGAATTTTCGTTTATGCGTAAATTTCCTTAGTCAACGACGACAAGCAATATTGACATTCATACTGACCAAATTTCAAGTGTGCTAAAAGAGATGATCAAGTAACACTTTCCATTACTTATAATATCAATATATTGCCATTTAAAAGAATAAGCTAAACCTGCTCTATTAAAACATAATTGAACATTATCTTTTAGGTTATGTAGACACATTGAAATTTACCCAATCTGATATTCTCTTCCTGTCGTGGTCGACGACGGCATTTACGCATAAACGAAAACCCAGCTTAAGATGAAATTACAAACTACAAGGAAATAATTATTTTTATTATTCAACTTATTTTAAAAATTGAGTAAGCTCTAGCAGCTAACTGCAAAAAATGAAGGATTGCTTATTATTGAAGGTTAGAGACAAGATTTAATATAATTCTTAAACTCGCCGTAAAGGTTAGATTTCAACAACGTGGTTGAGACAAAACGCTAAGTAATCAAGGTTGTTAATTTTAATATAATTGTTATACTATATAAAGATTAATTCTATTAAAATATGATTAATATGGGCCTATAAATATTTATTGATAATACTAAAACGATAAAAGTTTTCTTACCTATGGGAGGATTGGATGAGCTAGCAATCAACTTCATTCTTACGTCAGTTTTCATAAACTAGCTCACTACTCTGATACTCTTGATAATAGTTGTTGTTTCTTTTGATTTAAAAATTATTCATCCGTTTAATTGAAAAGGTTTGATCAAAATTATTATATTCCTTAGATTTTTCAATTTGACAATAGGTCAATGGCGGTCGGGTTGAAGACTGAAAAGACAATAAGACATAACCTCAATCTGGTGATGAGAAAAGAGGATCCATGCCAAACAAAGCTTCTCAATACGCATGCTTATGTAACGTTTTCGTTTGATCAAGGACTCTTGCTAGGAGCTTCTCTTTGTCTCAGAAACAGAGTAACGGCCAGCAACAGTCACAGTTATTCAAAAGTATTCTTTGAGTATCTATACTGAGGTCCACGTTATAATGGTACTGTACGATTTGCAATAGTGTTGCTATCCTTGTCTCGTTCAACAAATGTAAAAGAGTTAGGGGTTAGTTTTTATTTAGGTTATATTTAATAATGTTTTATTAGGATAGGTTAGGTTTTTGCTTTAAAATTGCAATATGCTAGAAGGGGCTAGGGTCTAGGTGGAGTTATGTTTTTTGATGTTTCAAAGCACAGAATTACAAGGAGTTTTATAGGATTATTATAGGAGTTTTCTCTGTTTCAAAGGTGAAAGGATAGGTTAGGCGGTTAGGATTTTGCTTTGAATCACATGTTTGTGAACATGTTCATGAAATGAACCACATGTTTGTGAACATGTTCATGAAACGAACCACATGTTTGTGAACATGTTCATGGAATGAACCACATGTTTGTGAACATGTTCATGAAATGAACCACATGTTTGTGAACATGTTCATGGAATGAACCACATGTTTGTGAACATGTTCATGAAATGAACCACATGTTTATGTTTTGTTCTAAAGATGACGAATAAATCTAAAGTATTAAATGTGAAAGGTTTGGAGGTTAGGTTTTATTTAGGTTATATTTGATAATGTGCTATTAGGATAGGTTAGGCTTTTGCTTTGAAATTGCAATATGCTAGAAGGGGCTAGGGTGCAGTTAGAGTTATGTTTTTTGATGTTTCAAATGTGAAAGGATAGGTTAGGGGGTTAGGATTTTTCTTTGAAATCTAAATTATTAAATGTGAAGGGGTTAGGGGTTAGTGGTTAGGTTTTTTCTGGATTATATTTAATAATGTTCCATAAGGTTAGGTTAGGTTTTTGCTTTTAAATTGCAATATGCTAGAAAGGGCTAGGGTCCAGGTGGAATAATGCTTTTTGATATTTCAAAGGTGGATAGATAGGTTAGGATTTTGCTTTGAAATTGCAATATGCTTGAAGGGAGTAGAGTTTTTTCAAATAGTTATGTTTATTGATGTTTTAAATGTAAGAGGGGAGGTTGAGGGTTCGGTTTTTGTTTTGAAATGACAATATGCTGACTTAGTTATAGTGTTTTTTAACATCTTTAGTTAAATAACAACTGTTATAGTTTATTAATCATATTTTTCAAAAGTACTCTTTCTTTTATTAAATGAAATAATAATAAATTGATTATTATATTGAATTTAATGATAAATCATCATTGGATAATATGATTTCGCAATATGCTGGAAGGGATTAGAGGTTTTTACAAATAGTTATGTTTATTGATGTTTTAAATGTAAAAGGGTTGGTTGAGGGTTCGGTTTTTGTTTTGAAATGACAATATGCTGACTGGTTATAGTGTTTTTTAACATCAGTAAATAACAACTGTTATATTTTATTAATTATATTTTTCAAAAGTACTCTTTCTTTTATTAAATGAAATAATAATCATTGATTATTATATTGAATTTAATGATAAATCATCATTGGATAATAATATCTTCATCAAATAGAATGACGATTGGCTCCAGTTACAGTGCTCGGTAACCATCATCACAAAGAACGTTACATTCAAAGATCTGACTCAATGGAACGGGAAAAACCCGTTGCTAACGCATGCGCGATACGGTGCTGTCTGAGACAAGGAGTGGTTTGTCTCTTGCTGGGTCGCATGAATTGGGAATATCTGGAACTCAAAATATCTTACAGCTGGCCGGAATTGGAAATATATATGGAACTCCGAATATCGTGCAGACCGGCGAACTCAAAATATATTGTCAGCAGCTTCTCTTTGTCTCAGATACAGAGTACCGGCCAGCAACGGTCACAGTTATCACATAGTTATTCAAAAGTATTCAAAAGTATAGTGAGGTCCACGTTATAACGGCAGTGTGTGATTTGCTATGGTTTTGCTATCCTTGTGTATCATTCAACAAAGCAGATGGCACTATCTCTTTCACGCATTGCAAGGTTGCCACATCGTATATCAACAATGTAGAAATTCAACTAATTGACAAAATAGGGTAAAGGGTTAGGTTTTATTTAGGTTATATTTAATAATGTTTCATAAGGATAGGTTAGGTTTTTGCTTTGAAATTGCAATATGCTAGAAGGGGCTAGGGTCCAGGTAGAGTTATGTTTTTTGTTGTTTCAAAGGTTTTATTTAGGTTACATTTAATAATGTTTCATAAGGATAGGTTAGGTTTTTGCTTTGGAATATTGCAATATGCTAGAAGGGGCTAGGGTCCAAGTACAGTTATGTTTTTTGTTGTTTCAAAGGTTTCATCTAGGTTATATTAAATAATGTTTTATAAGGATAGGTTAGGTTTTTGCTTTGGAATTGCAATATGCTAGAAGGGGCTAGGGTCCAAGTAGAGTTATGTTTTTTGTTGCTTCAAAGGTTTTATTAAGGTTATATTTAATAATGTTTCATAAGGATAGGTTAGGTTTTTGCTTTGGAATTGCAATATGCTAGAAGGGGCTGGGGTCCAAGTAGAGTTATGTTCTTTGTTGCTTCAAAGGTTCTATTAAGGTTATATTCAATAATGTTTCATAAGGATAGGTTAGGTTTTTGCTTTGGAATTGCAATATGCTACAAGGGGCTAGGGTCCAGGTAGAGTTATGTTTTTTATTGTTTCAAAGGTGAAAGGATAGGTTAGGGGGTTAAGAGTTTGCTTTGAAATTATTCAAAGTATTGAATGTGAAAAGGTTAGGGGTTGAATTTTCAAGTTATATTCAATAATTTTCATTAGGCTAGGTTAGGTTTTTGCTTTAAAATTGCAATATGCTAGAAGGGACTAGGGTCCAGGTAGAGTTATGTTTTTTGTTGTTTCAGAGGTGAAAGGATTGGTTAGGGGGTTAGGAGTTTGTTTTGAAATCCAAAGTATTGAATGTGAAAGTGTTAGGGGTTGGGTTTTTTAAGTTATATTTAATAATGTTTCATGAGGCTAGGTTAGGTTTTTGCTTTAAAATTGCAATATGCTAGAAAGGGCTAGGGTACAGGTAGAATTATGGTTTTGGATATTTCAAAGGTGAAAAGATAGGTTAGGGGGTTAGGATTTTGCTTTGAAATTCCAATATGCTGGAAGGGATTACGGGTTTTACCAAGATTTATGTTCATTAATGTTTTAAATATAAAAGGGGAGGTTAGGGGGTTAGGTTTTGGCTTTGAAATGACAATATGCTGACTTAGTTGTAGTGTTTTTTGAAATTAGTTGTATAACAACCGTTATATTTTATTAATCATATTATTGAAAAGTACTCTTGATTTTATTAAATGAAATGATGATAATATGTTGAATATTAAATCAAATTCAATGATAAATCATCATTGGATGATAATTTATCATCATCAAGATGGAATGACGGCTCCAGTTATGGTGCTCGGTAACCATCATAACAAAGAACGTTACATTCAAAGAACTGACTGAATGGAACGGGAAAAAACCGTTACCAACGCATGTGCGATACGGTGCTGTCTGAGACAGAGAGTGGTTTGTATCTTGTCAGCTGGTGGAATTGGAAGTATGTGGAATTGGAAATAATATTTCCAATTCACTGATAATATCGAATTCACAATATCGATCGTTATTATCGAGACTGCGTAGATGTGGGATGAAACAAATTTATCGCAAAACAAATGAAGGGTTCTATAGTTAACCTAAAATAAATTCATCAACACATCAACAGTCGTCAGTCTTGTTTGTTGAAACAGATAACAGAGTTTTGAAAGCTTGCATAATATGTATGAATATAATTGAAAAAGAACGACAGACCAGGTCCAAAAGTATTCTATTCCCAAATTTTGATAATGAAAAACAAGTCCAAAAAGATCAGCCAAGTTGTTTCTACTGTTTAAAGTTCAAGTCCAATATTTCCATTCAAAATTAATATATTATAATGAGCTATGAATTACCCTGAGTGGGCTAATTAGTCCATATCATTCCAGAAAATAAGTCAAACTTGAACCATTTCTCAATAAGAAACACATTACCAGTACTCCCACTTTGGCACTGATATTCTGAGTTCCAGATATTTCCAATTCCGCCATCTGACAAACAAATAATTTGAGTTCCAGATACTCCCAATTCCGCCTGGCAACATATTTCGAGTTCCGGATATTTCCAATTCCCCTGTCTGACAAATATTCAGAGTTCCACCCAGCAACAGTTTTTAAGCATAGGACATTTAACATTGATATTTTGAGTTCCAGATATTTCCAATTTCGCGGCCCCCTCTTGCTATTATTGTAAAAATAACAGTTATTTTACTGGAACCTTTCTCCTTTAGTGAGGTCTACGTTATAATGGCAAAAATGAAAGACAGACGGTAGCTGATAAAGTTTTATTTATGTAATACTGTTCATTCTTCTTTATAATAATCAATTATATTTCATTCAAGAAGAATTAATATTTTTTAATAATTTAATAATGCATCTTCATAATTAAGATGGAATATTTTGTTAATTCATTATTAAGCACATACATTGTTGAAAGACGATCTGGCAACAGAGCAAAGCGAGAAAGAGATAGCGCTATCCACTTTGTTGATTGATGGATAAGGATAGCACTACCATTGGATACTTTGAGGCAACTAATAGATCAGGGTTGAAGATGGGTTTCATTAACAAAGATTTAATTTTGAATGAATTTGCACTGGATAACAATATTGATATTATATGTATTAGTGAGCATTGGTGTAGAAGGGATGAATTATCTTTTGTTAAACTGAATGATTATTGCTTGTTGAACGGGTTTTTTAGGATACAACACATGAGAGGTGGTGTAGCTATATACAGTAAAAGTTCGAATGACTCGTTCGAGTCTTTAAATTGTGACTTTCTCTGCAAAGAGTTGGATTTCGAAGTAACAGGTGTGGTAAATCGCATCACCAGACTGGTGATTGTCTCTCTGTACAGGTCTCCAAATGGAAAGCCAAAAATATTTTTAGAAAACATGGAGAAGCTTATTTAGACTTTTTACATAGACCTGAATTTAAAAATTTTCAAATATTTATAGGGGGTGACGTAAATTCTGAATTTGATGCTAAGAAAAACCAATGGAGCACAACTGAACTAATAAATTTGCTAAGACAGCACAATATTATTTATTCGAATAGCGAGAATACTAGAGGGAATGCCTGTCTGGACAACATTTTCACTAATGTTTAGAATGCTGCTGCTACCAATAAAGTAGTATCATTTAGTCACTCAGACCATAAGTTCTTGACAATTGAGTGTCATAATGATGCAACTGTTGTAGGCGGTAGTCTTTTAAAGATAGTAGTTACTAGACCTATTAATAAGGACAACATATTTAGATTTAAGAATCTACTGTATAATTGTGACTGGTCTAATTTATTATATAGAAATGATCTCTCTGCTAATGATGCATTTCAGAGATTTTTTCATCAGTTCACTAAAGTATTTAATGAGTGTATTCCACAACGTGAATGTAAGGTTTTAAATAATGGTAGCATGAGGGTCAAGCACGATAGAAGTGATAACTGGTACACCCCGTATCTGTCGGATCTTAAGGAACACTTATTGTTGCTGTTGACTATACATGACAAATATCAAACTATAGATACTAGACTAGCATATAAATGATATAAGTTCATAAGATTATGTTCTATGAAAATCACCCGTTAGATGTACTTCATTTCATTATTTCCTAATGGAGAGGCGCGCTCAACTTGGGTACCAGTTGCCAATTTGTCATGTAGGAAATTAGCTTTTGATGATAGCCTAGTAGTTGTTGAGACAACAGATGATTAGCATTGTCGACACACCAACTTGAACTGCCATTGGCCGTTTTTACACCGATATCTCACCGACACTACAGGACAGGTCAGAGCTTACTCTGATGGACAGTATTAGAGGAGGCTGTGGTTTATAACTGAGCGAGGTCCATTGTTTACAGAACTACTAGTATGAATTAATCTGTTACCACACTTGAAATGATCTATTCATGAACTGAGATTTTTGCTTTTATTTGTGACTAGCAGGAAACCCGTGCTCCGCAAGGGTCTATTTTAAAACTTGACGTAATGATATCTTGAAGAATTGAAATTAGACCTATATAATCATCCTCGGTTAATTAAGAATCTATACGCAAAATTTTAAGTTAATCAGTCCAGTAGTTCAGACGTGATGATGCGTCACACATGTATTTCGTATCCCGTTCATGTACTAATAATACTTTTCTTTACAATATTATAGATAAATTGAGGATTACTCTCATTTATGTTGCAATAGCTTTATTGCTACAATTCACTAGATTTGGAATAACATCTTTCTATTTGTTTTTCTCACATTCGAATACAATACGGTACCTACATAAAGAATAATTTATTACATTATTGTGTTAAAACCGTAAGTGTATAGGCCTAAGCCAGTTCTTTCCTTCATTATAGTACCTTTCCTTTATTAAAGTATTGATAAATTGATCGTAGACTTAGTTTATCTTATCTTAATCAAGATACTATTCAAAAAATCACTGGAAAAAGTTTTCAAAAGCCTGTTGCACAACTCTTTCTAGTGCCAAATTCCTTGTACACACTAGAACCCTAGTTCTAGGGTACAGTTTGTACCCTATCTATTGAGTGAGAATTTTCTCTGCCAATGTTGTATATCAGTAAATTTGTATGTCCGACAGTCCGCGAAACTGTTGAATTAACGAAGCGTTTGAATTAGCTACGGCATTACTTTTTTTAATTGAGCTGCCGCAGAAGAGAACAAATTTTTCAGATCAAGGTCAGGTTTTGCGTCATTATTATGCTGACAAACAAGATATTTACTATCGGTACATCCTGCTGCATAATCTTTATTAATTAAATTCGAAGTATTATTGGGTTCCAAAATCAACGGCAGGTGCTGCTTCGATTAAAAGTTAACAACTTTCAGCATCGTTTTTCCAAGATCTATTGCAAACCGTTGTTTTTCAACATAGGTAGAGAGACCTACTGAAAAATACAATTTTCCATTGGAATAAGTTGATGATCATGGAAAGAAAAGTGTTTGTGATCCAAGTTCATAAAAATATTTCTACCAAGACAAACTGGAAATTGAATGAAATAGTAACATGACAATAACTTTAAAATGAATGCTGAGTTTTCTACTATTTTAAGGGCCGGCTTCCGAGATCGGAATTTAGCTAAGTTCTAGACTTTAAACAGCTGGAGTCAGAAAATTGGCTTTCCGAAACGAGGCGTGATCGTAGTCATAGTTTAAATTAAATTTTGAAAAACTAGAAAATTGAACACAAAATCAAATATAGAGAAAATAGTGTAAAGTTTCGAATTATTTAGGAATGTTTCATTTCGTCAAGGAAAAACGTTTCCAATTATAGAAATGAGAGAATAAAGATTTATTTTATAATGATTATGGATGCTGTTCACAACCAGCAAAAAAAATAAATAATAGGGGTAGGCCTAGTGGTGGTATGGCAATGTTTATTAAAAATAAATTTCAATCTACTCTAATTGAAGCCAATGATAGTGTTATGCCGGGTCTACACGACAACGATATTTGCGCAAACTTGGCTCAAAGTCAGGTTTACGCAAATCTGGCTATGAGCCAAGTTTGCTCAAACCTCTGTTCACACGACACCAACTTTAACACAAACCTGTATTATAAACTAAACCATAAATAAATTCTATACGAAGTCTTTGAAGTGTTTATAAACTTGATATGAATAGTAACTCAAACTCCACCACCTACACTTCCACCTCCTCCTCACCCTACTCTTCCTCCTCCTCCTCAACTCCTCCACCTTCTCCTCTTCCTCCTCCACCTTCTCCTTCGCCTCCTCCTCCTCACCCACCTACTCCTCCTCCTCCTCCAACTATTCCTCCTCCTCCAACTATTCCTCCTCCTCCTCAACTACTCCAACTCCTCATCTTCCTCCTCCACCTTCTCCTTCTCCTCCTCCTCTTCCTCCTCCTCCTCCTCGCCCACCTTCTCCTCTTCCTCCTCCTCCTCAACTAATCCACCTCCTCCTCTTCCTCCTCCTCCACCTACTCCTCCTCCTCCACCTACTCCTCCTTCACCTCCTCCTCCATCTACTTCTCCACCTACTCTTCCTCCTCCTCCTCCTCCTCCTCCTCCTCCCACTTCTTCTCCTTCTCCTCAATAATAATAATCAAGAATACTGCTTAACAAGTAAAGAGTGAATAACTATATCTATTACATTACTATAGAGTAAATAAGATCATTATTATCTATTAAAGAATCTTCCTTGTTTTTGAGTATTTTTTGAGAATTGACCTCGCACATTTTTAATCTGAGGGTGCTGAATCCGAATCTGAAATCGCGAATTCTCTATCTTCATTTTAAAGCGATTTAGGTTTTGATGGATAGATGAGACATAATCGTTTCCTAGAAAAATTGACGCAAACCTGGCTGAGATTGATCGAAGAAAGCACAAACATTCAAACCTCAGAAATTTACAACGATCTCACGTCTACACGACGCAAACTTAGCGCAAACCTGGCAGGTTTGCGCTAATATCGTTGTCGTGTAGACCGGGCATTATGATTGTCAAAACTGTTATTAATAAGGTTGAGCTTATAATTCTTTTTGTGTATTTAAGGCCTCAAACAATTGAGAGCACCATCTTAATGTTGCAAGATTGTTTTTCCTAGTACGAGGACTTGTTTCTCTCTCTCCCTGTAGTTTTTGGTGGGGATTTCTATGTCAGGATAGGAAATTTAAATCAGGACTTTGATGAGGTCATGTTCGAGCAAACTTCTTTCAAAGCGGATCGCATTGCATTGGATCTCATTATTTCGAAGCATGCATACAGCTTAGTTTCATTAATGGAGAATAACGGCCTCTGTGTTCTGAATGGTAGGTCTATCATTGATTTGCCAGCTAAGTTTACATTCCATGGCGCAAACGGGAATAGCCTTGTAGACATGATATGGACGAATGTGGAAGGATTAGAAATGGTAACAGATATGTTTATCTCTGATTTTGTATTAACGTCAGATCATCTGCCTATTATTGTTTTATCAAATATACAGTTAAGAAGCTCAGTGCCGTTAATCAGTGTGAGAGAGATTAAAGATAATAAGTGTTTTCGTGGGGAAGATAGTGTTAAAGCAGAGTATACTTTTCTTATCTCTTTTGTCGGAAAGAATTTTCTCTCCTGCCGATTGTACGGTCGAACAGTTATCTAATTGCTTTTTACAATCAATAACTGAGGGAGCTAAGAGATTAAATATGGTAAGGGGAGTGAAGAGAAGGGATAACTTAACTGATAAGCCATGGTATGATGGGCAATGCAAACAATTGAAAAATATTTACGAAAGACTTATCGATCTTTTAAAAAAGATAACTTTGATCCAGTAAATTAAAACGATTTCCTAAAGGAAAAACTGAATTATAAAAAACAATTGTACTGGCGAAAAACTCCTATACAGAAAAAATTTAAGAAAATTTCAGAAACGTAAAGAATACTAATTACTAATGAATTTTGGCGTGTAGTCCGTTCCTTCAGGCGTAAAGGCGTATCAAATTCAATTGGCTTGTTAGAGTGGGTTTTATTTTTCCGGGAAAAATTTAAGGTACCAGATTTTCCCAAACTGATATTCGCATACACTAGACACCCCTTCCTTGATAGACCAGTTACTGGGGTCATGGGTGTTTGTGAAAATGTTTCTATTGCACAAAAAAGGTAGTTTATCGGATCCAAAAAAATTATAGAACTTTTGCAATTATAAATAGCATTTTGAATTTTTTTACTAAATTATTATGTAGAAGACTGACTCATTGTGTTGAATTCTGTGGCATACCAGAAGAGAGCCAGTCTGGGTTCTGAAAAAATCGAAGCTGCTTAGACAACATTTTCGTAATGAACACTCTTATTAGAAGTAGAGACCACTGCACTTATGAAAGCCTTATCAAAGCTCAAATCTGTTACTTGGGAGACTAAGTATTAATAAATAAAATCAAAAAGTTTTTCGCCGTTTACGTGGATTATGAGTCCGCGTTTGACTCTGTTCCTCATATAGGGCTATGGAATAAGCTGGGATCTTTAGGTGTGAGTAGAAATATTTTGAGTCTTACAATAATTATATTCGAAAGCTTGCTTTAGTATTGAGGTTCAGGAAGAGGATCATTGTAAAGTGCAATCACAACCCATACAGGTGACAAAGGGGGTTTTGCAGGGGGACTCTTTGAGTTCACTCTTATTTGCATTGTACAAATCGGACATGGAATCGTGTTTTAGACAGAGGGGATTGAGTGGCCTGCGTCTTGGAAGGGATCATGATATTTTAATGCTGCAATATGCAAACGATATCGTCATTTTTGCAGACAGTATTCCAGATACTAGAAATAAAGTTCGTTGTTTGTTCGAATTTAGCGAATCACTGGGGCTAAAGATGAACTATCATAAGACAAAAGTAATGCCATTCCACAAGTGACGTCTTAGTAAAATGGGGAGTATTGCATGTCAGGGGGGAAGATTGATTTTTGCAAGGAATATAATTTTATCTGGGAGTAGTTTTTCAGTCATCAGGTGGTTTCAAAAATATGTGTAGTAGAGCGTTAAATAAATCTAAAGTTGAGACCGCTGCACTTATGAATACCTTATCAAAGCTCAAATCTGATACTTGGGAAACTGAGACAAAGTTATACGAATCTATCGTGATTCCAGCTACGCTCTACGGAGCTGAAATTTGGGCGCAGGGCATGGAAGAAGCATTAGAGAAGGCTCAATTGTTCTTTTATAGAAGAGTACTGTTACTGGGGCGGACTTTACTAGGACACATATTAGGAATGAAGATACCCAGCATGCGTTCGCATCACAGAGCTGTGGCATGTATTGGAGAATAAACAGAATATTCAGAAATGTCAGAATTGTTGTCGTGTAGGATTCCGATTAATGTGATGCGTGACTCAGCTCAGAATTCCTACTGTCTTGGGAACTATACTCAACTTTGGTAGAGTAGAAGATATTTACTTGACATCAATAAAGCCTGCCCATCTTGCAACACCCAGAATCAGTCTTTGAGCCATTTTCTATTGTGCTGTGGAGTATATCAGGATGTAAGAGAACGGTACTTTGCGACATTTATGTATATAATATTGTGGACGATAGAGATAAGATTATAGTTTTACTTTCAAATTTCTCAAGGAAAAAATATTAGATATCTATTTATTCACTGTTGAATCATTAAATAGAAGAGGATATGCTGTGGTGTGCCATAATTGATGAATTTGCAATGTGCCATTTTTTAGTGTACAAGTAGCATCGCTACCTGATGATGCTATTCATCCTAGATCATTTATTCTGTTTGTTATACCTAGTCTTTATTGTGTTGATGTTACAAATTGTGCTCCTGTGATTTCAATTTTTACTTCTAGTCTGCTCTGTTTTTGATATTTTTGTAATTTATGTATTTATTATTGATGTTCGTGTGCAACTCTTTGTATAGGGCATGGCCCTTATGACAAATAAAGATTTCTATTCTACTCTAATCTGATATTCTGATAAAATGCTAATTATTTTTGGTCGTTAAAGCTATATACTTATAAAGTACAGTATACTTGTAGTTTTAGTACTGTTATGGAATGTTTAATTCATTGGAATAATATTTACGAATATCAGAATAGGTTTGGATACATGAGAACTGTCATTTCTGATCGGACAGCCGATGCGATCGGAACTTCGGAAGTGAACTTATTGAGCTCCTAGGCTGCGAAGCTTGAACCGGCCGGCCGGCTACTACTGTACTGATATTTTAACCTTCAAATAGAACTTTTCGCTAGTAGCTGTGTTGTTAAACTCTTATTATTCATTTATCCTGATATCCGGTGTGCCTGTTACTTACAGTGAGAATATTCTCGAAATATTGGGTGAGATAGCTCGGACCCTTCAAATTAATTCCTACAACTCAGGCATATGAGCGGCGCACAGGCTACAGAGCAGGGGAAGAGACGCGAGACCGCCGTCCATTGTAGTTCACTTCACATCTCGAATTGCGAAAAAATCTGGCTGAAAGCAAGGAAGCAGAATGGGAACACTCACAGCACATGAACTCAGACAATCGTTTCCTGAATCTTAAATCTACTTCCATAAACACCTCACACCTGAAATAAGGGCTACTCTACCGCCGCTAGGAATTTGATGGACAGGAGCTATTGTCAGTATGGACATCGGACTGCAAAGTGATGGCCAAGGTTTCGCCGGAGCAGCGACCCTTCCGGATCCGTGATTTGGAACCAAGAATGTCCGTGACGTCCGACCCAACCAAGAATGTCAGCAACTAAGGCAACATCCCCAACCAACCCAACCATAAGCATCACACTCCTCCAGTTCAGCAGTGTGATGTGAAATGAGTGATAAAGCTAATTTTGGTAACTTCGAATATTCTGAGTTGATTTTTTTATATATTTTTCATTTTGACGCATTCACACTTCGTATTGTCTAGCTCTATCTGAAAAGCAATGGGCTATGAACAGGGTTAAATAAAATATTTCACATAATATGTTCTATACACAACTATAGTGACGTTATCTTGTGGTAGCCACACACCAAATTTTAAAACCTAACTTTTTACAAACATTTTAATGTGCGATACATGATAAACGCTATAGAAACATGTAGTAGCATATTTATAATTCTAATTCAATTTATATCAAAAGGATGTACATCTTCGATCTTCCTGATCAAGTATTTCAACATTCACTGTTCAGTAGATATGGAAAGAAATAGCTTGTTTCAAATTTAAATTCTGATAAATTGGTTATTTTAGTAGTTCACTCTATTTTTATTATTTTTTATTCATTGCGAATGCATTGCAGGAATCCTACATGATGATTTTGTTTGTGTTTGGGTAATGTAAAGTGCGAGGGTGATTTGATGAGATGTTGAAACGTCCATGCCTATCGGTGCAATTCAAACCCGTGATTAGGTAGTGCTAGCACACTGGTAAAAAAGCGTACAACGCCTATTCGACTCGGCTATTTTGCTTGCATTTATGATGTTCACGAGTTTCGTTTCATCCACATTGTTACAGGTTTCATGAGCTTTTATCTATGTATAAAAATTATAAGTAATGTTATATCACGTTTTCATTCTGTTATGAAAAACCTTACAGCAAAGATGAAGACGAAGATGGAGATGCAGCTGAAGATGTGTTGGTTTCAACAAGAAGCTACAGTCCTGTAATTGAATAAATAAGAGTGGAGTTGATGAATTAGCACTATTTATTGTAGCTGAGGTCAATGAGATCAAATTTGACTTTCGTGATATCAACTACAACGATTTCTCGAAAAATGGAAGCTTAAACTTCTATTAGACAGAAGAAGCTTAGACTTCTATTATAAAATTATGAGGTGAACATTTTCTATTTTTCTGGCTTTGTATGGAAATAACTTCCTGATCAATACGATGGAATGTTATATGATATTAATTGTCGATCTATTCATTCTTAAAAGGACTAAATCGAAGTCAGCTCGATATATTGATTTGGAGCCGATATATATACTTGTTTTACGAAAGCATTTCAGTATTTACTTTATGGTGTCTTTATGGTGAGGGGGTGAAGCAAGCGATGTAACGATGGGGACTCTTCGGTTCCAGACAATGTAAACCCTGCAAAAATTCAGCATTCCCCTAATTTGTTGCGCATCAATGTATTTGTTGACTGGACTATTATTCATCATACGGTATCTGTTGAAGAAGTGTTTTTTATGTAGAAAGTGTTTTCAATTTGATCGTCATCATAATAGCACTCTCATCCCTCACTACCTACCATACTCATGGAACGAACGGAAACGTGAAATTTAAATTTTTCACCGAGGTGTGCGGTCGGTAAATAAGGCTGAAAACTAATATCTTTTACGCTCTGTCACCAAAAACAAGTTGTTTTTGTCTTCTAAGTAGCCTACGTGGATTATCTCGATCATTTGCATAATCCTGACGTCAATATCTAAGTACAATTGACTCAGATAACTCTCAATTTTTTAGTTATCGGACAGGCGTCAAACAATACATACTGTTGCAATGACGAGTGGAGTCTTTTACATTCTACTAGGCCTACTCGGTATCTTGCAGAATAGGTGAGTTGACTAAGCTTGATTATTAGGATTGGGGTTGAATAATAATTGATCATAAAACTTTCGAAGCGAATCTGTCTACTTCTTATATATTTCAATAAAATAAAATGATGAATTATGAGTTCATAATTAAAAAAAAAAAAAATGACCGAGATTGTACTAAAATTCTTCTTACACTGCATAACAGAGACTTACTGTACTTTTTGAAAGGTTATTGAAAACAAAAAAAGCCTAATTTGAATATTATTCTATTTTCCAAAAATTATAATACCATAATCAACTTTTTGTTTTATGCAGTTTTGAAAAATAACTACCTTTATTCAGTTGAAAAACAAACATTGACGGCTCAATAATAATTAATTGAACAATCAATTTCCATCTTTCAGACTCTACAAAATACCATGAAAGAACAAAACTGAATAAATTCGAAGATCTACCAATAATAAGATTTCGCAAATAATGTCATAGCTGATAATGATCTGATTGCTCGAATCCTCTTTTACCCACACTGGTTGTAGGCTTATTGGGGCCATCAATTAGCAATTTTCCATTATGTAACTATGCATGTGTGAAGTTCATCGATTGATCCACACGTATATTTTAATGTAATCAATTCACACCCTCTATTCTGTACATGTCTATCGGCACTGGGGAATTGAAAATGGATAGATATTTTTCATACAGAATTTAAACATTTTTATCTCTAATTATGATTATATTGAGTACTACACGGGAAAATGGAATTTTGTAAAGTATACCCACCTTCACTGAATTGTTTACATTGCATTGCTATTCTACATCATATCTTATCGGGTTTAAATCTTTGAACAGTACTCTAAATTTCCGATGATAATTATTGATTTAACTTTGCAATTATCAATAAAATGTAATATGAACATATAAACATTGTTTCAATCTGAACTCATCCAATACTACTGACGAAAACCACACATCGATATCTCAAACCGTTTCAAAGATTTTCACATTCAACGATATAAAAGAATAAATCATACAAAAATTAAATGAATGAGGCCAACATAGAAAATCTACGGTACAAAAAAATCTTGACTATCAAATCTCACTTTTTCAAAAATGTTGGTGAACACTTGTTACATCTACTCACATATTTATTAGAAGGTATTCTAAATAACGCCAATGATACGCCCAAAATTAGCGTTTTTTCCGTTTTCTCAGTTCTTTCATCAAGTAATAGACAGAAAATGTTCAAATTTGGTACAGAGGTTTAGCTATGGACTAAAAATTTTGTGATGAGGTGACCTCAATATTTCATCAAAGATACGCCCTGAATCAGCGTTTTTCTCAGCTTTTCTGCGTTTTCTCAGTTTTTTGACTTTCTGATGGAATGAAGCATGTATACTCAAATGAAAAATGCAGGCGAGCGAAGCGAAGGAGCGAAAACTAGCTGACGGTTTTGTATACGGGTCCGAGTCTGGACCCGGAACTCCCGTTCCCCTTCCCTTCCTCCCTCCTGTTGATATGCTTATGATTAATTTGTTGTATATTTCAGTTGGTCAGTTGAAGGTGGGGATGCTTCAGTGCAGAGTGAAAGGTATCTGCCTCTCCATTCGAAGCCACTCTATTACAGCGGAGACACATTAATAATTGGATCCCTGTCCAAATACAATAGCCTGGAAGAAACTTTCCCTGATTCGGAGATCCAACGTAAGTGTGTATAACGGTTATTCTTAAAAGAGAAAACTATGAAATAAAATAGGATTAAATGGAAAAACTATAATAATAATAATAATATCGAGTGACCTGGCTGGCTCAGGTCTGGTGTCAGAGTTTTCAGGTCGCAACTGATCAATTTCAGGGCCTCTGACATGACCTAACGACTGCTTTTTTAGGCAGCCGGGACCGACGGCCTAACGTGTCCATCCGAAACACGGGAGTGGCCCGAGATAAATATCTTGCCCGGGCCGGGATTTGAACCCGGGCCTCTGAATCATAAAGCCAGCATCTGATCCACTCGACTACGGTCACTCCATATGGAAAAACTATATTAAGCCTAGATATAAAAAAAGGATACACACTCTGACAGAGAACTATTTTCCATAAATTGTTTTTGAGTGATAATATTATGGGTCGGTTTCCGAGCTCGGGATTTGGCTGAGTTCTAAACTTAGCTAGAGTCTAGCTGGAGTCAAAAAATTGGCTTTCCGAAACGAGGCGTGACGTAGTCATTGTCATAGTCACGTTCAAATTAAATTTCGAAAAACTAGAAAATTGATGCAAAATAGAATAAGAGAAAATATGTAAAGTTTCAGCTATTTTGAATTTCAGGAATGTTTGATTTCGTCAAGGAAAAAGGTTTCCAATTATAGAAATGAGAAAATAAAACTTATAA
Source organism: Nilaparvata lugens (assembly GCF_014356525.2). Lineage (NCBI taxonomy): Eukaryota > Metazoa > Arthropoda > Insecta > Hemiptera > Delphacidae > Nilaparvata > Nilaparvata lugens. The sequence goes on from NC_052507.1 coordinate 21,494,770, forward strand.
GTGACTACTGTCATAGAAACTGCGACTACGCCCCGTTTTGGAAGCCAATTTTCTGACTCTAGCTGTTTAAAGTCCAGAACTTAGCTAATTCCCGAGCTCAGAAACCGGCCCTAAATCATGACCTTTTCGTTTTGGAATCATTTTTCAAAATTGGGAGAGATATAGTTTTTGGTTCTGCCTGTGTCAGAAAGGTAGACACCTTTTCTCGAACCTATATTATTGAATTGATTGATTTATTGTTTCACAAAAAAAAACTTATAAAACATAAGTAAATGTACTAATTTAAAGAAAATTATATCTATGTTTAAATTATTTCACAAAATATTGAAACTGTACTCACATGGACCTGTCGGTCTGTTCGTGAGTAAGAGTTCGCATACGTATATGAAATTTATTTACACAGATAACTTATCTATGATACAGAGAAGTATATTACTATTATAGATAGCTACCAATATTTAATAGTATTGCACAATACAATATCAAAACTATTCAAATAAAAGATAAAAATACTTATTTAATTTTATATTCAGCTCAACTATCAACATTCGCACGGGAAGGGAACACACACGCACACACACACACCACACACTACGCACACACATGAGTGAATAAATTCCAAGGCGTTACACATACTGGATTTGATCATCACCACAAATCAAATCTATCTATTCAAAGATGCCAACCATTCATGTAGCACTTTCTTGTATTTTATTACAGTACAAGGACCTGGATGACTTATGTGGGGGGGAGCATTCCGCAGAAGCATATTAATTACATAAGAGACATTTCTGTCGCAAACAGCTCGCGAATTTCTCTCTAAATTGGGATGCAGAAGATGTCCGCTTCTAGTCCTATGCTCTTGTTGTGCTGGAATATTTAAGTTCATGTTATTCTTGAACGCATACATTAAGACAAATTTAACATAAAGCTTCTTATAGTTAGAACATATAAATAAAATAAACAAATAAAAGTTCGGAAGAATAGTTCTTTCCAGGCCAGTCCGGCTTTGATAATAGCTTTCTGAGACACTGAAAGTTCTGCAATCTTAGTATCACACGCACCTCCCCAGACAATAATTCCATAGGTAAGGATTGACTGCACAAGTGCGTGATACACTGTCCTCAATTCCTTCGTGTTAAGATGCCCTTCAGTTTTTGAAAAAACAAAAATCAATTTCCGTATTTTTTTTTTCAAATAGAAAATGTGTGGATGCCAAGATAAATTATTATCAATGATTATACCCAGGTATTGAACTCGTGAACCGATTCAATCACTTGGCAATCACAGTCATCATTACACCCTGACCACAACAATGTAGTTTTAGCAGTAATTATCCGGAGGGGCGCGGTTTTTATGAAGGAATATTGGAAGAATTTTGGTCTTCTTCGCATTCATACTAAGAATGTTGTCGTCAAACCAATTTTTGAGTGTAATTAAGTCTCTGGATGCCTTCTCGTAGACTTCCATCCAGCTGTCTGCCTCAAAATAGACTGCAGTGTCATCAGCAAACAGTAGCATTCTACCCAATATATCAGATTTGATAATGTCATTGATGTATATAAGGAATAAGATTGGCCCAAGTGTGCTTCCTGGGACAACCCCAAAATCGATACTTCGCACCTCACTTTTTCAAAAATGTTGGTGAACACTTGTTACATCTACTCACATATTAATTAGAAGGCATTTTAAATAACGCCAAAGATACGCCCAAAATTAGCGTTTTTTTCCGTTTTCTCAGTTCTTTCATCAAGTAATAGACAGAAAATGTTCAAATTTAGTACAGAGGTTTAGCTAGGGTCTAAAAATTTTGTGATGAGGTGACCTCAATATTTCATCAAAGATACGCCCTAAATCAGCGTTTTTCTCAGATTTTCTGCGTTTTCTCAGTATTTTGACTTTCTGATGGAATGAAGCATACTCAAATGAGAAATGCAGGCGAGCGAAGCGAGCCCGCTGATCTTATTTTTGGACGATCCAGTTGGGGGTCCAGGGGGCGGAGCCCCCTGGCTAGACGGATATGGCGAGCGAAGCGAGCCTGTCGGCTAGTTTTTGTATACGGGTCCGAGTCTGGACCCTCCTGTTCCCCTTCCCTTCCCCCCTCCTGTTGATAGGCTTATGATTAATTTGTTGTATATTTCAGTTGGTCAGTTGAAGGTGGGGATGCTTCAGTGCAGAGTGAAAGGTATCTGCCTCTCCATTCGAAGCCACTCTATTACAGCGGAGACACATTAATAATTGGATCCCTGTCCAAATACAATAGCCTGGAAGAAACTTTCCCTGATTTCGGAGATCCAACGTAAGTGTGTATAACGGTTATTCTTAAAAGAAAAAACTATTAAATAAAATAGGATTAAATGGAAAAACTATATCAAGCCTTGATATAAAAAAGGATATACACTCTGACAGAGAACTATTTTCCATAAATTGTTTTTGAGTGATAATATTATGGGCTGGTTTCCGAGCTCGGGATTTGGCTGAGTTCTAGACTGAGCTAGAGTCTGGCTGGAGTCAGAAAATTGGCTTTCCGAAACGTGGCGTGATCCTAGTCATTGTCATAGTCACGTTCAAATTAAATTTCGAAAAACTAGAAGATTGAACGCAAAATAAAATAAAGAGAAAATAATGTAAAGTTTCAGCTATTTTGAATTATTCAGGAATGTTTGATTTCGTCAAGGAAAAAGGTTTCCAATTATAGAAATGAGAAAATAAAAACTTATAAGTGACTACTGTCATAGAAACTGCGACTACGCCCCGTTTTGGAAAGCCAATTTTCTGACTCTAGCTGTTTAAAGTCCAGAACTTAGCTAATTCCCGAGCTCAGAAACCGGCCCTAAATCATGACCTTTTCGTTTTGGAATCATTTTTCAAAATTTGGGAGAGATATAGTTTTGGGTTCTGCCTGTTGTCAGAAAGGTAGACACCTTTTCTCGAACCTATATTATTGAATAATATTATGATTTGTGGCTAGGCCCGGGGCTTAGGCACCATAACGATTTTCCCTTATATTGGGGGATGTGTCTCCCCACAGTCGACGGTGGAAACTATATCCGTTGATCATAACTGAAATGTTTAGGGTACTCTCTAGAAGAAGCTGCCGGTGCATTGTTTAAGGATATGAACTACTATGGGCAGCAAAACTTTTCAACCACATGCTTGTAACTCAATGAGCTATGTTAAAAAATAAAGCAATATAAGCTGTATTGAATTACTTCAAAATAATAGATAGTAACAAAATTGACTCACTTTGAAGTGTTATCCGTAGTTTTCTGCTATCTTAAAGACCTCAAGTGCCTATAACAAACTAGACCACTCACTGTCTAGCTCATAATATTATCATTGTGTTATTCTCTCATCTTTTAGATATTTTTCCAGTTCATACAATGTAAGAAAATATAGCATTAGAAGCTAAGTAGTGGCTGATTGGTCCACAAGAAAATGTAGGTCCCATTTCAGGGGGAGATCCACATATCCCCCCCTAGATACGCCACTTGCAGTGTTACCAGCTCTAATCTTATGTCATTATTAAACATAGCAATAATAATGCTCCAATGTTGTTTTCCATCACGAACTGCTAAATATTTAATTAAATTTTATTATTTTAGTTATTCATTTTAATTTTTCTCCCATTTAGATATATGACTCGAGATTTCTGCTCCAGCATTGTTTTTTTCATTTTTCAGTGGACTCTCTTACCTTTATTTTGCGTACCTATTCCTTTGTTTTCTTCCTTCCCCCCATTTGTCCCTTCCCTTTTTCCTCATCACTTCTCTCTACTCTTCTTTGCCTGCCTATTACATGGGAAACCATAGTTGGCTAGGTATCTTCCTCTCTTTTTTCTCTTCTCCAACACACCCTACCACAAAGCCCATGTTTTTTTTATATTTGTAACATTTTATTTGTTTTGTAATTCTTTGCTATTTTGTTTTGTCTTGTTTTGTGTGTTTTTAATAAATTGAAATTGAAATTTAATATAACGAGTATAGCAGTCAAATTCAATAACAAAAAAGTGATTGAATAAAAATGCTTGATAATGCTTATCATTAAAATTTATATTTTACATTTTCGGCAGCCTGTATTATATTCACTTCTTCTGTTCTATAAATTTTTGAAAATTTTGTGTCAGATATATTAGTGGGTAGCTTGTTTCTTTTAATTTATTTCTGTTATCTCTCTTATCTAGCGTCCCAAAAATTTTGTCGTGTGCAATTGGGGCCTGTATAAATTGTTCAAGAATTGATAATGTAAGAACTATAAATGACTTCGGCTCAATCTCTCTGAATCAGCTTACTTTCTTCTTTAGGACTACATGAATTTACATGAAAATTAAAAAGCAAAGAACTATTTGCAAAAAATATTTATATTCTTCAAAACATGTTTAGTTTTGAAATGACTTTAAATTCGAAACATTTTGTGAAAAAATATTCATTGGAAAGGGTACAGTACAGTTTTAAGCTAGGTTCTCACAAAACAGTAACAGTGAACAATGGAAATATAATCCCCACAAGTTCTAATCTTCTAATTGGACTATTTTCCCACTCAGCCCGGCCGAATATATATATATATATATATATATATATATATATATATATATATATATATCTATATATATATATATATGTTAAAAATTCGCGGATGGATGAACATGCTAATATATCAACCGGGTACATCCGATAAGCAGTTTCACTTACTTGCTGGCGTTTCGCCATTACTGTGCTCCGAGGATGTCATTTGAGATAATGGGGAAACGTCAGCAAGTAAGTGAAACTGCTTATCAGATGTACCCGGTTGATATATTAGCATATATATATATATATATATATATATATATATATATATATATAATATATATATATATATATATATATAATATCTATAAATGACAATTGCATATATAGCTTCAAATGACAAAAACAGCCAACAGAAAACCCCACCTCAAAAGAGTACCTACCATCACAGTTTTGGAGGGTACACTGGAAACCACACTGTAACCTCCAAACCTGGAAAGTTACACTTACCTGGCCACCTGGAACCCCCCCAAATTTTTTGTACACATTTAATCCAGCTTAGCACAAAAAATTATTTGAATTTTTTTGTTCAGCTCGCCAAGATTAGTCGATATTCATGGATAAATTTCGACCAAATTTGGAGGAGGACCCAGGAAAGGTAGTTTTCAACGAAAATTATAAATTCGGTGAACACAGAATCAGTTGGATAGCACACTGGAGGCTGCAAGAAAACCCCCAGACCTGGAAAATACTTCCCCCCTGACATTTTTGAGCCACATTTAAATTTGTTTGTCATAAAAATGAATTGTGTGCTTTCTTGTTCAGCTCAATGTAAGTCCATATCCATGAATAAATTCCAATCAAATTTGGAGGGGGACCCAAGAAAGATAGTTTTCATCAAAAAATGACAGCCAAAACTGCTTGTTCACAGAAAAAGTGAACACAAAAGCAAATGAACATCATACTATTTATAATCTAGTGCCATTCGTTATGTGATATAACATTTTGATGAAAATTAGATCTTTTATACTTATAGAGATATTTATTATTTTAAAGTTGTGAAACAATGGAAAGCAGCGAGTATTATGGAAACGAAATATATAGGACCAACATTTTCAATCGTTCAAGTACAAATAATTTTGAGGTATCTACAGCAGAGCAAAATCCAAAAGTTGAGGCATCCGAATACTTTGTACAAGTTGGTGTGCTAGCTTTTCGCTGTAAGCCTAAGCAGGTAAATATAGTGAGAAAAGTTGCAGATTTTTTTCTATTTCATAATTGTTTCCATTTTAGAATTGTACTAGAAAGATATCAATGAAGTTTTAGTTTAATCTCAATACGACATCTCTCATGAAGCTGTAAAGTGGCTCGCACACATGAGCAGCAAGCAATAATCAATTTTAGGGCACGGCTACACGATATATTTTCAGCAGCTTTTTTTACTTCTCTTGCCCTACCTTCTATCATAGGTAAGGAAAGTATTGCTTTCCAAAAACACGAAAGCGCGAAACGCGAGACAATAAAAAATTAAATGAAGAATAATAATTCAATTTAGAAAATGTACTAAACATAACAAATAATTAACATACATTGAAATGAAAATTATGATAAATCAAATAAGCAATTTGAAGACAAAAAAATCGTAATAGTAACAGGTATAGTGTAAATATTAATTAATAATATACTGTAGTAGCCTACTTCTATTGGAAAAATTGCAAATACAACAAAGGATTTTTTATGAAAAGCTGGATAAAATATTTCTTGCCAGTATGTACTTTAGCTTTTCATAAAAAATCCTTTTTTGTATTTGAAAATTTGTCTAATAGAATTACCACAACAACATAAATGTACATATTGACAAAATTAATGTCTTTTTCTATAATTTGTTTTATCTGTTTTAATATTTTTCTTCAATTTGACTGGACAGGACGATACTCAATCTGGAAATCCTGGAAAAAGATACGTACAAATTATAAATTCAATGGTCAGCATCAAAGAAATTTATGAAATAAAATACTTCAGTGGAGTTTCTGTGACAAAGAGTAATTGTGGTGGCAGGGAGTGTGTTCTAGTTGAAGAGACAAAGTGTCTTGCACAAAAGGCAGGCAATGCTGATCTTGTTCAATTCAAATGCAACATTGGTATGTTGAATTCAAATTCACTGGTGGAATAGATTTTTATTTTGAAAATTGAACTTATCAATCAACCAACGATTTTGTTTCAATTCGTGAGCTGCTGGATTTTATAAATTAACAAGAATGTCTGAATATTGCAGTTTAACGTTTCTATATGTTATTAAATAATATTATCTTAATACTTGTCGCTTGTAGTGTTTGAGAACATATTGATGAATTCAATCAATTCATTTGAGATCAATATTGAGGTTTGTATTCATAGAAGTTTTCAAAAACTTATAATAATTTATCGTAGGCCTACTCGATTTTTGATTTCGATTTAATGAGTGCATGACTGAATTTTGCGAATGACTATCACATTGTTTGTCAAGCTAGGCTATTCTAATTACTCTAAGTAATTCATATAAATAAGGTAACAATAAAATCAATCATACTCACATAAAATTCAAAGTGAACCAAATCATATAATATCCGTCCAGTCCAGCCCTCCACACCATAACAGCCGTATTGAATCGGTGATCTCTGTAGACCAGTCTCAAGGCTGAAAAAAAAACGTTTTGCTGGTGATATTTATCACAGTTTTCCGATTTGTTTACTATCAAGCTATCAAAATGAAATAGTTTCCTCAGGATTTTTTTCCCGATGATTACTTTTTGATAATTTACCTGAAGTTTAAATTTTTGGGACAGATCATTTCAAATTCGATGAGAAATAAATGAATAGCTTTTTGAGGATAAATTCTTCATGGTATTGTTGTTTGGATATACCAAAAATTCCCTGTAATAACTATTTTTGAAAAAGTTATTCCATTTACAAAAAATGACCGAGAAAAACTTTTAGTTGATTTTTACACTAAGGGAAAAAATATTAGTTTAGTCAACTATGAAATTGCAATTGATTCACCCTAGAGAAAATCTAATATTATTGGGAAGAATTGCGATAAATTTCTTCTGTCACTCTTTCAGGAATGCCTTCAAGAACTTCACCTCCAAGCATTGTTCCAAAGTGAGTATTATCATGTCTTAAACTTATGAAGAAAGACTTATTACCAATATTGAAAATTGATTAAAAATTATAATTCAGAGTGGCTAATGAATGGTGACAGAAACAACCATTCCACTTCATTCCACTTCAAATCAGACTTATAGAATGCTTCAGGTAGCCACTTTGGGAGCCACTTTTAGGACGTTTTCAAGGGAGCCACTAGCAATGCAGGAATTCCTCAGATCAAGGCAGACATTCCCCACCTTGCGCGTCTAGGATGTACGTAGCAGCTAGTTTTTCTAGAAGTTTAGAGATAAGCACACCTAACTTCAAGCATTATTCTTCGTAACAAATTCATTTCGTTGAAATACAGGCAATATTCATTAGAGAGGGAAATGTGAGGTTGGCGGCAGGGATACGTTTTGAACCTCTTTTTGCTCCTCATTACAATTAGTCACACAACTGCCCAAGTGGGTCAAATACTTGATAGTTCTCCAACCACCAAAGTCCATAAATGCCTCAAGCCGATTCCTGTTTTGTCTAGATTGGAGTAGGCTTAATACTTTAGTTCTGTCGATATTGATCTCCAGACCAACTCCTTCAATCCATGCTGATGGAGAGGGGGCATGTTGGTTACTACTTTCATATTCAGTATTTGAATTCTTCTCCTTCTTCTTCTTTTTATTTTTATTTTTCTCTTCTTCTTCTTCTTCATGAGGAGAGGAAGAATACGTGGTCAATATCGCTATAATATAAACTATGTATGCTATAGATTCAATCTACAGGTATGTTATAATGAAGGAAAGAATTGGCTTATTCTTGTACGGGATAGGAAATTCACGACTGACACATCATCACGTCTGAACTACTCAACTGATTAACTTGAAATTTTGCATATAGATTCTCAATCTACCGAGGATGGATATAGGCCCATTTGAAATTCTTCAAGATTTCAGTTGGGCAAATTTCAATTTGTCAAGTTTTTAATTAGACTCTTTTTAGGGGATAGTCTATAGTAATCAAAGAAAAACTTTTCATAGTCGTATGTAATATGTTAAATAGATTCCAACCGGAGATTTCAATAGAACAGCTAACAGAATATCAGCAGCATTTTGAGCGAGTTCTCCAACTTGGAGGACTCACTAGTTTACATGATTTGAGAGGGAGAAAGAGAGAGTGTGTGTGTGAGAGAGTGAATAAGAGGGAAAGAGAGATTGAGTTTTCACTAATATTTATACAGAATCTGTATATCAGATATACAGATTCTATATACAGATTCTGTATATCACATGTATTAATATTCTGATATACAGTAGTATTATTGTTTATGCACCTTTGAATCTCGAGTTTCTGTCTTTTTTGTTTCTCTACTTTTTATAATAATTATTTTCCAATATTTTTCTCACAGATCTATCTTTTTAAATATTACCATATTCATTTGTCCATGATAAATGAGATTTCTCCACATTATCATTGATGAAACGTTCTGCCTTTGAGATTAAAATTATCACTTTCACGCAGTTTGAAGCATAAATACTTCGCAAAAGTACCAATTCGTCATCGAAGGCATTTCAAGGATATGAGCGACGCAGGAAATGAGATCATTTCCAGTGGAGGAAAATCATTCAAGATAGGCTCATCTTCTTCTATGGAATCATCTGAATATATGGTTGTGTGAGTAATTTTATATCAATTAAATTTTTTTCCAAGACAAAATAATTTTCTAATAGAGCTTGTTTTCCTCTCAACCACAAAAATTGCTAGTTGGAATGTGAAGAGGAGACTTAATTTACTTGAATGGTAGATTAAAGAGTGATAACACCAGCTCCTTATTTTAGTCGAGATTCAAGAGTTGAAGAATTAAAATTTGAATTCGCAAATAGAACAGTTTAAAAGTGCTTCTTGCACATTGCCTCAATCAAGAGAGAGTTATAAACCAAGATTGTCTGTCTGTTGCTTAGTGTGTACGCTTAAGTATGCACCTATTAAGGGCCAGACCATATTAAGAGTTTTCTCAGGCGTCTCTAGAGTCAGCAGGGCAGGAAGCTCTCCAAATGGCTGATTGGGTTAGCGCCGGTGAAAACAATTGAAAAACGTTTCATGTGGTCTGGCCCTAACTATGTTCCCAGATCCGTCATTCCGATGAAATCCATATTTTATAGTATGCAATCTAATTACAGTATAGAAATATACCTTCAAGAATACCTTCTGTCACTATGCAAAGAACTCATTTCTGGCCTGTTCTTCCATTACATAATGTATAGGCCTATTGTTGTTTGAAGAAGGTTGAGTTAGGATAGAAGCACACGGGGTGTGTTTTGCTCTGAGATAGAACTGTCTACCTAGTCTCAGAGCACAAAAATACGCCCAGTGGGATTTTGAATATTATATCTAAATACAGGAAATAGGAAGATATAGTCGATTAAAAATTGAAATTCATTCCTCTAAATTTTGTTTTTTCTCCAAAAAATTGACTTGTTTTTGAGAAATTGTAACTAAGGACTCAATGAACATAGAGAGCTCCGAATTATTTCATTTTATTCAAAATTTTATTATGGTATAATTATGGGAAGAGGCAAGAGAGACTTCCTGGCTTTCCTGGCAAACTGCTCAATTCGGAAAAATCTCAGAAAACTGGGAAAGAAACAAAAATCCGTGGTTTTTGAGGCACCTCTATAAAAAGCTCCAGGGCTGAAAGGTCAACTTTTGTATTTGAGTTGTCCAATACTACAGAATCATTGCATGGAAAAATCACCGTGTCCTAGAAATTTTCGCCCATCTATATCACTAGCGTGTGCATGACACCATCAAATTACCTTGCCCAAGACACCAACTCATCCAAAATACGTCATGTGTGTTTCTAGCCTAGTTCTCAAGGCTGTGTTTCCAGTAAAGTTCTCGAAAGGCTCTAAAGTTCTAAAGTTCCTCTAAAGGTAAACGCTCACATTAGCAAACAGACACATGGAAAAAGACGGAGAAAAACATCAAATGTGTGCATCTTTGCATGCAGATGTGAGCAGACATATGCAGACAGACGGCAACATTCAAACACCTGAGGAGGAAATTCTCTTCTGTCTGTCTGCTGCTGTGTGCATTCGCCATCAGCCTCATTGCATCATCTCAGATTTAAGCAGTAACAGGACTTCCTTAACATACTGTAGAGGATCAGACGTTCGAAACCCTACCGTTCCCATGTAGAATATAATTGTGTGAAGAGCAGATGATAGAGGTTGAGCACCTAATTTTGAATTTGAAAAATCAAAAGTACGACGCTAGCACTTTCCTGGAGAAGATATAAACTTTTTTTGTGACAATTTCACAACCAGGGGTCTCGTAAGTTGATTCTTCAGCTACAGTGACTATATACAGTATAGTGATTCTATAGTCTCTGCAACTATATTCTCTGAAGCTTTTATATAATAAGATTCCATATATTCTTCAGCGAACTCCAGTTCCCCTATAGGAGGTCCGTTTAAACAGAGATAGATCATTTGAAGCTAGAAGGGGAAAGCTCATCAAAATTAAATAAGCAGCCTTACCTACATGGTACAATGTAGCCTAATATATATATATATATATATATATATATATATATATATATATATATATATATATAATAATTCAACATAATTAGGCATTTTCCAGTCATGCCAGAAACTATTGTAATTCAATGATTATTTTATTTGTAAAAATATTTCTTGTATTTGGACAATAAATTCATAATTCATCCATTATTCATTATTCATCCATTAAACATAGATGGTGCATATGGGATATTGTCCTTAAGATAAGATAAGGATTTAAGATAATTCTTGTATTTTCATGGTCAATATGTATCTTCTCTGGATAGTTTCAGCTTTGTTCTGCTCTACTATCTATGCGTGGAAGAAATGTTCCATGAAGTATAAATTCTCAGTTTTGGTATTGATGATACATTTATTCAAGAACGTTTCTTTCTATCATTCGAAATATTTTACAATTTATTTATTATTATTTGTACAAGCTTATTTCATTGCTCTTTCATAATATGGGTACTCGTATTATGCATTTTGTGCAATGAATGTTGAGCTCTATGAATAAAATCTATTTTTAAAAATGAAAATCTTTGAACAATTATATAAAATTGTACAATGAGACATACAACGTACCCTACTACAGTTTTATCCAATGTACAATACATTGTATTCTAGGTAGATTGGTTTTATCTGTTGAAGTTGGAAGTTCCGTATCCTTCTAAATTGAATAAGTAGTTACGTTTTGTGAGATAATTCTCAGCCAGATATCGAATCTATCTGATCATTATTTATTGATTTCTATTGAAAAGGTGCCAACCCTCAACAATTATGAACCCAAGAATATTCTTTCCTGAGTGTTTTCAAAAAGTTGGAGATAAATATGCTAGAATGAATGGGCAACAATTCGATGAATCCTTCACAGTCGTTGATGAAAGGGTGCAAATTTGTGTCAATGAGACATCCCGATTGCCACAGGTAAGCAATACCTTTCCATACAACAGTGTATTAACATAGAGTTGATTGAATATTGAAATTTGTTGTTAAAAATGATGATATTGATTGATAGTAATATAGCATTATTTCCATAATTCTTTTAATTTTAACTATTTTTAGTATAAATGATGACTAATTTCTAATTAGCATTTGGTATGTACTCGTATGATGTATCACAAGCTACTATTTCCTTATTGGAAAGTTGAGCTACAAAAAAATTCATACCTAATAAGGTTTGTATTCAACATTTTCAAGTAACTTTTTTCGAAACGTCTAGATCTCTAGATAACAATATCTTTACCTTGATCTGAAAGGAAAGGTGCAATACTACAATTTTGTAATTTTAATTGGTCTCAGTAGTTTATTTAACCTAACTCTTTCAACTATCCTTATGATCACCATAGGTGTATAAGGCATTTCCAAAAATACCGTCGTAAATTCTGTCATGATTCTTAACTAACCATTGACCACATGTCTGGGAATAACGGTACCGGTACCTAAAATATAATATAAATTTCATTTCAATCACCAAAATACGTTTTTGAGGTTGAGTAGTAGAGAGATCTAAAAGTCCTAACCCCGCCAAATAAAGAGTTTTCCATTTACAACACATCTGATTGTGGTTGGTTTAATCGTGTAGGCCTAGTCAGGGATAGATTTAGGATTAGTGCTTCACAGCGTCAGTCTATTGAAGAGGGTTTTCTTTGCTGAAGGTGATGCCCACATGAGCTCCTAGGTTTATGCATGGGTAATGAGATAGATAAAACGAGAGATAAATGGACCTACAGTTTTAGGTGGGCACCGAACCACCGTGAAGCAATTTTACAACTCATGAATCTTCCACTGACAGGCCTATCAAATTCACATGGACTTCAAAGTAGGAAATATTTTTGTATTATGATAATTGAGTTTGATTTACAGGCTCCGAAGATCTTCTATCGTGTGCAGACCACTGTTATTGGTAAATATGAAGTTAAGGAAATTCAGTATGGACCAGGCATTTCCGAGCTGTACGCTATAACTCTTCCGACTGGAAAGGAAACCATACGATATAAAGACGTGAGGTTTTATGATGGAATTACAAGAGAACGTATATCGCTCCGTAAGTTATAATTATTATTCATCAATTGGTAACTAGCCGGCAGGCTCGTTTTGCTCGCCCTATCTATCTAGCCAGGGTGCTTCGTCCCTGGACCACTTCATCACTATCTATTTTAATAAAATTGAATAGAACATAATGCCCTACATGGACACATGATTAGGATTTTGTTATAATTATTCAATCTCAGTCTACTTCTTTGAATTTTAAGATTGAAACCATGTAGAGAATTTTCAATAAAATTGATAAATAACCCTCTCAAGTTCCTACCATCTAGAAATATCTTGAGGAATGCATTGGAAGCGCAATGAAAAACTGTAGATAACCCATGAAATAACGGAAATCTCATCCAAGTCCTTAACTTAAGCTGAACCTGTGAATAGATTACAAACTTTGAAGCTCACTCCCTCCTGAAAACTTTGGGATAACTCACTCTGAAAGCAAAATAAATTTCAGGAGTATTGTAGGCATAATTTGACAATCAACAGAATATTTATAGACCTGATCTGAATCTGTAAACCAAATTCAAACAATTCCCATCCACCAAATTACAAAGAAGGCATGAAAAAGCAGGGAAACGCTAAAAACTGCCGATTATGTGCAGTTGGGAAAATGTTGAAGCCTATCTTCTGGAACGTTTATAAACTCTAGAACAGCGATTGCCAACTGTGGTGTAGTATATTGTAGGAGTGAGCTAGTTTCTAGTTCCTCTATATTCCATAATATCGCCAGATTCTTACAGTTACACCAATAATAGTCAACAAAATAATAGTCATTCATCTATATATTTTTAGAAAGTTTGTTTTAGACAGAAAAGTAACTCAACAATTTCTATTGAAAAGTTGAATAATCTACGATTTCCATTGATTTGAAATACCGTACAACAATGAGAATTCTAGTTATAAATTGATTGAATTGAATTGGGCGTATTTCTGCCATTATATCAACAATCTTCTAAGCTACATAGTTCTGATTCATTTTATTCGACTTTACAGCTAATTTCACAGATTCAAACAATTTTGCACCCTCATGAGGCCGCCACAAAAAAAGAAAATTTGAATCAATTCTACACTCTCATTAGGCCGCCACGAAATAATAAAATCATAAATTTGAAGAAAAATGTGTAATCTTACGACATAATTATTTCGGCAATGCGTTTTTAGACACAAGTTCACTGTATAACGATCGCTTCATTTTGATGTAAGGAAAGCACTCACGAAGCTTGTCGATCTATTCCTGGAGCATTCTGTACATTGGAGATTTTTGAAAATAATATTATCATTTTCAATTTGTTTCAGTAATTCCATTCAGGGAAGTTGAAAATTGGAAGGTGTCCTCCATACGGGTTGGATCTGAACGTATAAGGTGAAAAGAAAACTACGTACTTTGGTTTTAAGTTAGATGCTACCTGTACCTGAATAAAAGTGAGATGAGTGAACCCGCAGGGTTTTGTCCTTTTCCGGACTGGCTTTGTTTTTATTGATGTGAATATAGTGTTGTGTTATACTTATTCGTTGTTGCAGTTTGCTTCATTTCCAAATTAGATACTGAACGTGTGGCGAAAAGTATGTTGTAGGTGACTCACCCGGGAATGTGTGCAAGCAGGGGGACCCCTATTCCTCCGAAACCTCCAACGCTAACGCTGAATCAAGAGGAATGCATCTCCCCCCCCGCTCGCATAAATAGGGAAAATGCCAATTTATATCAGTCTATTCTATAGTGATCTCTAAATTATGATGCATACCTCTAATCGATACCCTTGATCGAACCCATCGATCATATTGTTGAGAGTTCAAACAGAAATTGAGTTGTCAAGATTTTTTATGATGGTTCATTTTTTAGTTGGACAGACATACACTTCAAACTGGAGCATTCCTCAGTGTATTCAACGTTCATCAGTCCCACGGGATACGATCTCCAAGTGGGTTCGAAACCTGTTCTAGATGGTCAATCTTCTCTTTTAGGGTAAGTAAGATTTGACCTTTCGATAAGATACGTTAATCTCCCCACTATGAAATAACAATAGGTACCCTAATACCCTAACACTGTACCCTAATAAAGTAGAATGTTTTGAACTAAATCGTGAAAAAATGTTTCAAGTTTGGATTTGACTGCGAGACGGTGAACGTCTTCATTTCTATAGCAGTGTTTATAAATTCAGGTCATGACACGATTCCGTGATGCATTGCAAATTAGCCATTTTGTGGGGTACTAGTACACCAATATTTTAAAATTCATATTCTGCTGTTATAATTGTAGATTGCACATAACATGATGTGTTATTAGTGATTGGGATTGTGAAAAAGTTCTTACTACAGAATTATAGTATTTAGCAAAATACTAGAATTGTTGATTTATAGATTTAATTATTGATCAAGAACTTTAAACTCTTTATGAGGTTGGCCTCGCTATTTCTGTCTTATCTCAATGCCTTATGAATCTAATCCATAGGTTACAAGAAAGAATAAGAACAATTTTTAATAATATATAAATAAATTATTAAACCATTTATTATTAAAATTTCATTATTGAAAAAATTAAAACCTTAATTTAAATATTATGTGAACCAGAATATTGTTTTTAAAATGCATAACGCATGATTCTGTTACGAGCAAATTGAATAAGTTTGAATTTACAAACGAACCGCCATAAAAAACCCCACGAAATGGCCGCTCCATAAGGAACACAGGTGTCTTAACCTGGTTTCTATAGACCTTGTTCTATTGCAAGGAAAATGAAATTGCAACTATATTCAACGGTTAATTTATTTACCACCTCATTTTCCAATAATTACCTAATACTGAAAATTTTCAAAAAGTTGAAAATCTTCAATTTTAGAGTATATGATTGATTGAAGCTTATTTGATTGATTATTATGTAATTAATGGTTTTTAGAACTCCTGTCAGCTTTTGCTGTAAGCTATCTAGATAGAAGGTCAGAGAAAGAAACCTTATCACTCACGGCGTGGAGAAGGACGATGGGAAGGATTTGCACAACATAGTTGTTGATCTGATCAAAGAAAGCTCAATGCTCAGATAGAAGATAAAGAGGTGGATTGCGCGTCAGGAGAATAGGGAAAAGTGTAGGAAATGATAGCAGACCTATTTTACTTCCATTAACTACTACAAGAAGAAGAATGGAAATCCTTAGAAACAGTAGAAAGCTGAAAGGCTCAAAAATATTCATTTCAGAGGACTTCCCGGATGAGATTCAATGTATAAGGAAAAGTCTACGAGAGAAAGTGTTGGAAGAAAGGAAAGAAGGAAAATTCGCCATTATCAAGTATGACAAATTGGTCGTGATTGATAACAAAAAACGTGAGCTTAGCGTTTCTCCACTGAAGGAAGAACATCAAACTAAAGTATTCAAACAAACAGATGAGAAGGGGTTGACAGAAAGAAAAGCTGGTAAGGAAAAGGGTTCAGGGGGAAAGAAGGGAGCAATCGATAGCTATTTGCGAGATAAGGATGAACAGGGGAGTTCGGACAAGAAAGAATAGGAATCAACGGAAACCAGGCCAATCAACATGAGCAGCAAAAAGGATTTCACAACAAAAAATAATAAAACGATTAGCATTTCCCCAGAAAGACCGGTCATCGAGGGGAAAAACGACCAATACCTCCCAGGGTTAACAATAGGCACACTCAACGTGAGAACATTGCGAACAGAAGAGAGACTGGTGGAACTAGAAGAGGCCATGGCAGAAACAAAAATCGACATCCTAGGCTTGGCTGAAGTGCGGAGAAATACGGAGAAGATAATTCATAGAAGGAGTGGATTCATTCTCTATCATTTTGGAGTAACTGGAGGTCAAAGAGGTGTTGGCTTTATGATCAGAGAACATCTAAAGTCGAAAATAATATCATTTAATGGAATATCTGAGAGACTAGCATCGCTCAAGTTAAGAATGGGTCGAAGAATATTGAATATTTTCCAAATATATGCTCCAACATCAGTAGCCGAGGAAGAAGATAGAGAAGCATTTTACCAGTCCCTATCGGTTGCTGTGAATAATGTAAAAGGGAATTGGAAGTACCAACGATCTATAAATACTATAGATAGAATAATAAATAATATAGCATAGCTCGTTGGCTGTTTGTTCCCATAGATGCCTATTGTTTCGAAATAAAATATTAGTCTCTTGATATTAACAAATTTTTATACGTTTTGTAAAGAATGAAATATCTTGTGACTGACTAATTAGCTAATCTTAAAGGTGTTATTGCGCGATAGTGTTGCTCAATATTTTACAGAAATCTTCTTTTAGTTACAGTTGCTCAGAAATGGAAAATTCAAATAAATTCAGCACTGAAATTAAACTTGTTATTTCTCGAGGTCAAGAAAATCATGCTGTTGTCAAGGATGATAAAGATATCACTTTCAGCTACATAAGTAAAAAGATTTGGAAATGCTCACCTAGAACAAAAAAGGTACAGTAGCTAACTTGTATACTGACTACTAAACTGCAGGTTAGTCCAGTCACTATACATTAATGGTGCTGATTGTAGTTGTGATTTTTAAACATATTGTTTGAACACATAAGAAGAGTCCAGAACGAATTTTTTCATGCGAAATCTCCTTGTGATAAATACAGAGTGGCCTGAAAACCTCGTATTTTCGGTTCATTTTCCAGTTTCCAACTATTTACGCCAGTCATCGTACAGAATTTTGTTTTTAATCAATAATATTTCCCGATTATCACCATTCAAAATCCCCTTTGGCGTTATTCTATGTTCTACACCTGAGTCTTGGTAGAGAGCGCTCTATCTCATAAAGATTTCTAGGCACAGCTGCTTACAACAATCCTCCTTGTATTTTGAAAACACCTCATTTTCAGTTATAACTATAATCACTAACTTCATTGTCCTCACATTGAGATTTCACACAATATTAATTACCAAGTTCTAGGTCTATGAGAATCACCCGTTCGATACACTTGATTTATTGAATTACTTCCTAGTGAATTGACGCGCATAAGAACACCTCAAAGATCTAAGTTTCAAACACGCATAACTGTTGGCACAATGATCTGTTCTCATCGTACTTCAGCTTATTCTTCTCAGCTCGCCAAGGCGGTTTGAAATAACGCATCATGAGTAAAATTCTATCTGAAAATAGAAAATGTAATATCACGTGTACTTTATGAAGATATCAGAGGGATATTGACTAATACATTCAAATGATGACACATTTGATTCCACAATGATTTAACGTTTCACACTCAACACTGAAGCTGCTATAACAATTTATGGAAAGCATAAAATGGAGAAATAATGCATCGAATTGGAGAAAATCAAATGCTCTGCAACCCAACGAACTTATTTTTTTGTTTTGAACTATTTTCAACGACACTACAGTCTAATGAGGCTTGTTCCTAGCTATAATAGTTCAAAACTGATCATTACTTGCAGTTCGTCATGGATAGTGAAAAAGATGAGTACCAATTTTTTCGATGCATTGTTGTTGAGTAATAAGCTCTGAAAGTGCAAAAAGTTGGAAGAAAAACTGTCGTTTCAAAGTTTTTCACTTTTAAAAGCGAATATCTCGAGAACTAAAGAAGATATCACAAAACTCTACTGAGAAAAACATGTAGGAAATTCATCCAGCTTCATTTTTGTTCAGTTAGTCGCTGAAATGCATTATTTCCAAGATAAATGCGTGTAAGACAGAAATGAAAAGACACAACATTTAGACCACCCTCATCCCTTAAGCACAAGGGGTAGGGATGAGAACATTTGGTATGTTTACTCTCTAACTAGTTCAAACAAAGCTGCGAAGTCAAATATGGAAGTCAAACATTCCCTCCAAATTTCCCTGTCAATTGATCTGTTGTAAATAGTGATGTCAATCCCGGGACTGATTTCCAATCCCGGTATTTCGGGATTATCCAATATCAATCCCGGGATCCCGGGACTGATCCCGGGATTGGCAAAAATCAGTTTAATGCATTTTTAACGAATTGTTCCTCCTCAATTACATGTTCAGTAACAGTGTGTGTAGAGGACAAAGGGCCCCATTAAAGAGGGAGAGGCTATTAATAAAATTGAAAAATATACTTGGGAATAATATTAAAATTGAACATTCTATTTCTATTAATGTTTTCAAGATTATAGGAGTAACTGTTTTATTTCATGTCCTACCTTAAATTTGCTGTATCCTAGATGATAGTGAGAACTGAGGAAAGCAAGATAACTCATCAGAGTCTTTTTTATGTAGACAAAAGCATTTCTATCCTACATCAGGACGGGATAGAGCTCACACTTTAATTACGTCAAATACTTTAAAGTGAATTGATATCACTTGAATTAATAATAAAATAGAATACTTTTTGTAAGACCGTAACGCCATACCGACCAAACCACTGCGAAAGCTGAACCACTACACTATACTAAATGAAATTTCGTAGAGCAACTATAATATTTACTTCAACTAGATATTCTACTTATGATAGAGAAAGAGAAGAGGAGAGGAATAATAAAACTGAGAGTGGATCGTTAGTGCTTTTTTATTTCTGATTTCTGAAGTCTTTTCAAAGTTCGGAATGCATTTCAAGGAAATGCCATCAGCACTATTGCAAATATTGCGCCGTCTAGACTGGTAATTGTGGTGCTGTGTAAACAGAAACAAACGTAGAGGCATAACAACCAATCAACAACCATTCTGCCAATTATGCGAACTGATAATGCGAATTCTATTAAGCCAGTAAAGAGTAGGCTACAGTATACAATCATTATTATGTATATGCAACTGTAGACTGTGCCTGTAAAATAAATTAGTCAAACACTTAGAACAATAAATTAGTTATAGAAACTCATATTCATCACCATAAATAAATTCCATATTGGATTGTTTTTGGAAAAATGTGATTCACAATTTCAGGTCTCCAATCCCGAAAATCCCGGGATTGACGCTGAAAAATCCCGGGATTGTTAGGTATCAAAAATGGACCGGGATCCCGGGATTCGGGATCCCGGGATCCCGGGATTGACATCCCTAGTTGTAAAACTGAAGATTTTACACTCAACACTATAACGGCTGCAAAAATCGTAGGAATATGCGTAAAATAATGAAATAATACATGAAATTGAAGAGAATATGATGCTCTATGAGCTCATAATTAGCACGGATGTTTCCAATCAATCGTTTAGAAGTTATAAGGCCGAAAAGTTGAGCCGGAAGGGTATTTCTTCAAAATTTAACACCTTCGAGAGCTCATTATAGAGAAAACTATAAGAGATATGGAAGAATTTTACAAAAAAAACTTGTAGGCTAATTTGTAAGCTCCAATTTCGTATTCGATAAACATTTCCGAAAGACGCATATTGTTCGAGATATATGAAAAAAAAACAACAAAATATGGTACTTTCAAACCTCTCTAAAAAATGTAAAATGTTCACCCCCTAACTATCCTAAGTGCTGCGGGGTCAAGAACTATTGTGTTTTTTCCTTTTAATCTTCCGTCGACTGGACTGATGAGCTTATGAAAAGCGAAAGGGATATGTTGGTGACAAGTAGGTCTGTAGAGTGTACACCACCTCAGATAAAACATATTAGTTGAATTTGTCAATTATGTCAAGAAATTCACACCAGAAAAATTTTACTTTCAAGGGTTTGACTTTCTGGAGGATAGCCAATCGGCTGGAAACGTCGATGCCAGTTCACATGATACATCCGTCTATTTTTAAAAACGAAGATTGCTAAATCTAATATATAAATAGCAGGAGCCGTCAGTAATCTCTTTTCTTCAAAATAAGGTCTGCAAGAGCGCATTGTATTAATTTTATAAATTATCCTAATGGCTTTCTTCTGCAGTATGAATATTCCATTATTCTCTATACTTTTTCCCCAAAAAATAACTCCATATCTCATAACTGACAGAAAATAAGCAAACTTCATATCATAAGGTGTCAAAACTCACCTGTTCATGAATTTAAATGTTTTTACACACAGAACTAATTTTTAGGTCTATAAAGGAAGGCGCACACAGATCGGCATCGGACGGACGGCACGCATCGGACGATTAGATTTGATGCATTGTTTTCAATTGGAGTGCGCCTCCCTTTATGATGCAGATAGGTATGCGCACTCCAATTGAAAACAGTGCATCAAATCTAATCGTCCGATCCGTCCGATGCGTGCCGTCCGTCCGATGACGATCTGTGTGCGCCTACCTTGAGAAGCTGGCTGTCTTAAACAATAATATGATCATAAAGTCTTAAGTTAAGGTTATGCACCAATCATATGATAACCTCAATGATAATAATTGACAATAGATGACTAATAATGGAAAACAATGGTGACTCAGCTACTTTTTAACATGTTGATGTCGTTTTCGTCCTTAACATATTTTCAGTGATGTCTTCAGTATTTTAGATGATTTTCTTCCTCATTTTGTACTTGTGATGTAGTTTTTCTCCATTTTCATCTACTTCAATAATAATTCATCATGACTGTTCATTTTTGGCAGCTGGGGAAATGCGCTTTAATGAAAGAATCGATACAGCTCATGCAATAAGGTAAGCTAATTCATTTTAATCCATTCTATAGACCGATGTCCCGTATGCTCAGTAATAGGTAATGTAATGTATAATAGTAATATTATAGTAAAGAATATATTCATCCTCACATATATAATCCATGAGAATAAAACATTTCGAAGTACACATGTGTCGTCAGTTCATCGCGCAATTCAATAATGAAAATTCTTGCCAAATCTCATTGGAATGTATTAATGCGTTTGGCTCAGAATTCGTAACGTACAAATATATATGCATGCAGACAAAAACAAATCCACGGTATAAATTCGAACCTAGAGCAGACCTGGCCCCGCTCGGTTAACAAATGTGATGATCCACTATAAGGAATACATATCACAGTACCTATTCAATGAGTAGTGTAATCTGTGATGGAGCCAGTTCCTGTACTACACAATTTTTTTAAATTTCTCATAAACAGACTTCTTTGTATGATCAATCAGGAATGAAAATTTGCATCACTACTTATTATTATTTCCAATATATATTAATGATATACGCTCACGGGAAATCCATGATTATTAGTGTTGTCAATACGAATTAACCATGCAAAAATGTATCAATCTCTCAAAAGCGAAACCGTCACTGATTCCTCAAATCAGATAAGTGACTCTCGCGATGGAATGGTGTCACCTTATTAATTAAATCCTTATTGGACAGTTTCAGTAAAATATATTTGGTATCTGTTGACACCCAATCCTCTTCCCGGTGGTTGGAAGCCCATATGGAAATGCTATCACATTCATTTCATGTCCTATCCATCTCATCTCCAACCATTAATTTATTTATTTATCAATACAATTACAAATCATTTAGCAATGGCTGGGTAATTGGCTCAGCCCAATAATGCTCTTCTCCCAATTTTTTTTAAACATTTCTAGAAGATATAGGTTTCATTCCACTTTCAAGAATTTTCTTGAGAATAAACTATAAAATCAATCATTCCTCCATGGATGATATATTTGTGGATAATTGGATACAAAGGCAAGGCCAGTAAAATGATAGAGAAGATCGTAATAAGAGAAAAAATGGTATGTTATGAGGGTTGCCTACACAGCCCCCAATTTAGTAGTTGATGACCTTGAACTTTCTTTAGCACAAGTCTAGGGCGTTTCGATGTGTCCTCCTCAGCCAGCAGCCCTTTCTTGTTGGATGAGATGCCAAACCAATTCTAAGTCAAAGAAAATAAACTGAAATGTTTGTAATTATATTGGTCCAAAAGGATTCCAGGATAAATTAAATGATAAAATAGAATCGATAGAATATAATAAAAGAATCAAATCTTTATTTGATGACGTGGCGAAGTTTGACTAGTAATGTTGCAAACAAACAAAAGAATAAATTTATACAAAATTGAACAGAATATAGAAATAAACCAATCAACCAAAAATTATATAAGCCAAGAGTCAATAATAATAGATGCATGAAATCAATTTAATATCTCATTTCACGTCACTAATCCTAAGAGAACACAAAATTAAAAAAAAATAATACAGGGTTTGGAAATTGAATAACAGTTACCCACTTATTTTAAAACGAAACTCCACCTTTTTCTTTCATGTTGCCATTTCAATAAATACAGTGGACAAATAAAAACATTATTTCTTTCGTACCTTACAAGAAATTACACCTGTAGAGTGGCATCTGTTCTCCTTCGAACACTTCTATGGAATTTAGACGTGAGAAGTTTATGACTGATGAGTGCCGTGCAAGAGACAGCCCTGCCTTATCTCTTTACGAAGGAAACGTTGGTGGATGGTAGACTTTGGTATGGTAGAATCGTCCAAGGGGCTCTAAGGCTGGCTGGCCACTAACGGTAGAACATGCATGATACACATGACTTCACACATTGCTGCGTCATCACAGCGAAAGGCTTCGAACAAAATTTGTTGGGATTAGGTATTGTATCAACGATTTTTTGCTCTTTATTTTTCCCTCGCTGCTCTATTCAAGTTTAAATTATTTTTCTATCATTATAATTTGTAATTTTCCATTTGTTTTTTTATTGTTATTGGTTGTTTATTCTATGTTACGAAGCCTCTCGCATGCATCTCGAAGCCATGACAAAACATGCATGATAAACTTGTGTGTGTCATGATAAGCATGCATGTACATGCATGCATCTTCAACATGTTTGTGGCCAGCCTAAGAGTGAGAGCACCTGTAGAATTGATACTCTCATGGAATCTGTAATTCAATTTTTATCCAATCTAATAATCTTACAATCATACAGATCAAAGTAGTAAACATGTAAGTAGTTAAGTTGTATTATATTCCTTTATATAATAGAACCATATTCTACAACATAATTATCAGAATCTGCTTATCCTCATTTGTATTTTTTCTTGATTTAAAAAAATTTCAATTTGAATAAAGTAAGTCAATGTTTTATTTTCAATAGTCAAGGCTACGATGCAATAAGTAAGAATGAAATTCAACCACGCTTCATCGATCGCATACCAAAGAGAGCACATAATAGCAAAGATAACTATAGGTCTGGCACTACTGAACACTATTCGATACTCACCATAAATCAAGCTGGTACAGCAACAGTCAATTTTACTATGGAACCTTATGCAAAACTTCAAGCGGAGGAACTATTACTTGTGTGAGTATCTCTATTATAACTTACATGATGATGTACAGAGTGGTTCTATGCAATCGACGCTTTCTGAGATTTTTAAATAGTAAAAGATGATGAGAATAGTTCATGAATGAAATCGAGTCTACTTATTTATATAAAGGTCCGAGAATGCTTTGCTACCTATAATGGAGGATTTTTCCCAGAACTTGGTAGGCCTATCCTGAGTGGAATGATGACTTGCTTGAATCCTAAGAAATTGAGGTTTTAATTCCGTGATGTTATAATTTTTAACAATTGATTGATATAGGAACGTATTTAACCTTTTTCTTGTAATATTTCATTTAGTACCAAGGTAGAAAAATAAATAGAAACCAACTTTTTATCATTTGACGTGAGTTGAATTTGTTGGATAAGTAATTAGAACCACATTTTTAATGAAGAATTGCTATTTCTAATTGGACGATTTTTTCTCACTTTCGATTTACAGAAGGCCAAAGTCTTTGTCTGTCTTTTTGTATGTTCTACAATAAATTTAGAGAGAATTTATCAATCACCTTCAAATTTTGAACATGTATTCTTCGAACCTTTTTACAGATCAAGTTCGTTGGACAAAAAAATTGTCTCACTCCTTCGTCCTTTTTCAGGATATGAAAATAGCATTGGAAGTGCATATGAAAAAAAATTTTGATTTATCATTAGGTCAGCTGGAATTAATTGCATGTTATTTCTGTAATTTTTCCATTCATTGAAAGAAGCTGATGCTATATTTGGGACTTATCACACAGACTGATTTTATGCACCGATACATGATTTCAGCTGAATAATACACAACATAATTTAATTTATAAGTTCCATATTAACTCGATGCTGTTAACGTCTGTCTATTGTCTGTCTGTAATATAAGCGTTGGTTTATGTAACTACAAAGCCCAATCAAACAGGGCCCAATACTCCAAGTGACTCCTTATAGCTCAGTTGATAGCGCGCGCGGTTCATGAAGTTGCGGGTTTGAGACGGTCAAACTCACTTTTCTTCTTGCTGAGAATTTTCAACTCTCATGGCCCAACTGAGTTAGCCCAACTAGCTGGATGATTTAGTTCTGTTTCATCAAAATTCTTCATCTCTCACTCGCAATTGAGGGTGCTTACCCCTCACTCCTATAGACTTTGGGAAGGGTATCGGCCTTATCTCCTTAGCAACGGCTCTATCTCCCAGCTACTCTCCCAGTAGACACTCGGCTGGCAACTCTCTCGTTGTGTTTCGGTAAATATAGAATTAAAAATTAGAAAGTTATTTGATGAAAAATGGTGAATTGGCTTCAAAGAACGATGTGTTAGGAATAACAAACGTACTAACATCACCGAAGATAACAAATTGCTGAGGGAGGAAGTACAACGTCTGAAAATGGAAAATATCAAAATTATGCATAGATTAGGCAGATACGAAGATCGATCACGACGTAATAATTTATAATTATTATTTAATGAAAATCCTAAATGAATGCTGCAAATCACCCCTAAGACTTTTGCTACTTGCAGACATTGACAACAGGGTTAACAGCTAGATGGAAATTCGATGAGAACTACTATCCAAAAAGCTGGCAACTAATTTTTGGATAGTAGTTCTCATCGAATTTCCATCTAGCTGTTAACCCTGTTGTCAATGTCTGCAAGTAGCAGAAGTCTTCGGGGTGATTTGCAGCATTCATTTAGGATTTTCGTTAAATAATAATTTGCAAGTAGCAGAAGTCTTCGGGGTGATTTGCAGCATTCATTTAGGATTTTCGTTAAATAATAATTATATATTAATTAGCATTCGAATAAATGCATTCTCTATTTAATTCCATCTGTAATAATTTAATCTTCAGAGGACTAAAATTAAAAAGTAACGAGGATTGTTGTGAGATAGTAAAGGAATTTTGTACAAATGTACTGAAGTGTAATATACAAGTGGGTGTCAATCGTTCTCACATCTTGGGCAAGAAAGAGTCAATGCGCCGATAATTGCTCATTCTGTCTACTAACTTTGGGTCTAAGGTACTTGAATAGTAGTGTGGGAAGAGAGGGAATTCAGACCATATGTACGTTGTCATAGCCACCTCTAATACAAGGCCCCGGCCTACGATATTGCAACGTCGCTGTGTAGGCCTAGAATCTAATACATGATTGATGAAAGAGATTTTGAAAAATACCAGCTGATCTTTTTCACCAATCATGTAGATTCTAGGCCTACACTGCGACGTTGCAATATCGTAGGCCGGGGCCTTGTATTAGAGAAGGCTATGACGTTGTGCAATAGGAGGGAAAGGGAGAAATGCATAAAATGCATTTTATCGGAAGGTGTCCAGTACTAGCAGAGATAAGAGGAGCGCATTTAGGCGATAGAGAGCTATCAGAGGATCAGGTGGTAGGGTTTTTGAATGGTAGTGATTGGAGGGCGCTGATAGGTTTTGTGAAGAATGCTTGGGCTTACAGAAAAATTTTAATACAGGAATATAATACTTGATGGTTTCGCTGTCTTTACTCCTGCATATGTAGAATAATGTAATTATATGTGATTCTTCTGTTGCTATGATCTCTTTGGTTGATTGATTTCAAAATTGTTTAAAATTTGGAATTTTTCAAATTGGATGAAATTCAATTTCAAATTCTTGCATGTAAATTTCAAATCAATAAAATAGCTCAACTTGGCAGACGACCAACAGGTCATGTCATAATATATATTTTTGTAATCATCAAATTATTATTGATTGATTGTCATGTTATGTTTTTTCTTGTATCAATAAATATATTTTCTATTCTATATTCTATTCCAATTATGCATGAATATAAACATACATAAAGAGAAATTAATGTAGAACCGTGGACTTGAATCATAGACCTCACTTCGCTCGGTTAACTATCCTCATTGGTTTTTGTTATATTGGTAGGATAGTGTAAAGTGGATTAAGCATGCTTTAACAATGTTTTAAGGCTCAGCAATTCATGTTATTTACTCAGGCTGGCCACTAATGATATGGTAGGCCTGTCATATACAAGTCTGTATGGACAATTTCTTGTGTCTGGTGAAAGGCTGCAAGAAATTGATGTTACATCTTTGTGTCGAATTTATCCGAATTTGAATTTAATGTGATTGCTTTTCAAGGTGCCAACCAAGCGCGGTCACGGAAAATATTCCACCTTATTTTGATGTGAGGAATGATGATGGTCAAGAACGGGTAATAAATAACAAGAATGACAGTACTCTGGATTCCAAATATTTCACAAATTTTGTTTGGAAGTCTTGGTCTTGCAAAGCATCACAATCAGAACAAAATGGACAGACAAAAGAGGCGAGTATCAAAATGCGAGACATTTTTCATCAAGTGATTGCAATCTTCTCAAGTGTAAGAAAATTGTAGAGTAAGACTCATGCAGGCTAGTTAAGACAGTCCAGACCAATCCACATTCATGCTTATATGAGCGTACCATGTTCCAAGGTTGAATATTGGACACGATTTCTTCCATTTATAAATACATTTTTTGATATTCGAATGAGATAAAATTTGAATGAGATGAAAATAAAAGGTTTAGGGAATCTCAGAGGGCCAGTCGGGGAAGCATTTGGATAGAGGGGGATGAATTATAGAAGGAAAGAGGTAAAGAGAGTGGATACGTGGATGGGAAGATGGTGAGGGTGTGGTGTATGCCTAATTTATTCACTCCCAATTAACAGTGAATTACATCTATATTAATAAGCATTTTATGACTGAAAAATTATTCTAAGTTGATTTTCAGGTCTAGAATAAATAATTGTCCGTTATTTCAAACTTATTAAGCTGGAGTGTTTTCTATTTACTGGAAATTGTGTCTAAAGAGTTCTAGTTAATTGGCCGATCAGCCTTACTGGAGCAAAGCAGTAGCTTTCCTAATATCATACAATAATGAATGTATGATTATAAATCCTGAGTCCATAGTCAAACTATTGAGGTCTCTCTTCTCTGAATGAATTTCTGGTCCTCTTTGGGACCCTTGAGAAAGAATTTTCAAATTAAACCAAATAGTGGATGATATTGTGATTGACAGTTCACAAGAGTTATAACCGAGCGGGATGTCAATACTGATGCAGCCGACTATAATTCTCTCAAAAGAATTGTGTACTCACCTTCGGATAATGCTTGGTTTGACCTACTGTCGAGTGCAGATCATACATATAAAATCAAACTTGAAGGAATCAGATACTACCAGCATAATGCGGCGTTGAAAGATCCTATCGATTTTGGTAAGTGAAAGCATACAAATTCTTCTGACGAGTGACTGATACAGTATAGATAATCAAATTAGAAGACAATTTCAGGAAACATTTAGAGAATAGACTTGTGAGAGAATGACGGGGAACATAAAAATAGCATCCTGGTTTTTGTAAAATAAGTTTGTAATAATTCAATAATATTTTAGTGCAATTGAGACTTTTGAGTCACTGGCCATTCTCTATGAGTAGTGGCCAGTCTGGGCGCCTGACTTCTTGCCCGATATTCAATGGCGACGAGAAATGAAGGAGGCATCATGCTTCCAAACGCTTGAAGGTATAGCTTAGTCATCTAACTATATATATCAATGTTGGTGACATTGCGACCCAGCCGTGCAAACGAAAACGTTTCATCCGCAGTCGACCGCTGATTTTCAGCCATCTTGAAATTGAACCCGACCCGGTCGCGGTTGACGTCGGATAAGTTCGCATAAACGAAAACGTAACTCAAGCCTTATCAGTAATCATTATTAGTCCACGATATTAATGCGCGGATCGAATTTCATATATTCAAAAATTGAATTCTTTTACAAGAAAATCTCTATAATTATTTCAGTGCTGACTTTACATAACCTATCAAGCATTTCTAATTCTTGCTATTCAAATAATCATGCACTATTTCATCAATCATCGCCGAACAACCGAAACATTTTGCACGAAATTCCTCTAAGGCTTTACATTTCCCTATGAAATGATAGATATCTTCTGTCTTACCAGCACTGTAGCACAAAGAGCATATTATGTAACTATTTTCTCCTCGAACCACTCTAAAATTCAATGGCAATAATGACTCCCTTGCCCTAAACATAATGCTGATCATTCCTCTTCTATTATTATCATCACCCACAATTTACTCGCACCCTCTCCCCCAACGATCTGGTTGAGCAATAGGATCCATCCACTCTTCATTAAATTGATTAAACATTTCCTTCTTATCGCTATACCAACCACTCTTCTTCTGCGCCAAAAATATCGCTCTTTTCTTACTGAATCTAAAATCTGGCTGTGCAATAGTTTTTATCACGTATTTGTTGCTCATTCTCAAAGTTTCAAGGCACATAACGTCTCTGCCACTTTATAAATATACTATGTAGTTTGGAGTATTTTGTGGTAAACCGTACATTCTTCTGATGATAAACCTATTGAAACGTTCAATGTCCTTCCTTTCTTGACATAGGAAACACTATACTATTTGGCCGAATACCTTTCGAGCAGAAGGATTATTAGTTTTAGGAATTGGAGAAATCAATGAACGTTTTCAAATACTTGGTAAACCCCCATTTGGAGTGAGAAATTAAAAATGGGAGTAATTGCTGGAATAATAATTGATAGAAGAAGCTTATTCGTGGATGCGGGAATGTTGTCTACAACTTTATAATTTTTCTTTAGTGAGGAAAGGAAGAAGGTGGAAGTGAAGGAACTTTTTCAGTATGAGCATGAGAAAAGAAGAATATCTCCTGTGGAAGTGAATGGCTGATTTGGTTAATCATGATAGAATTTGGTAAATGGTGAGAAAATGATGCTGGAGGAGATGGAGTAGAAAAGAATTGATTCAGCTGTTCTGGAGGAACATATTTAAACAGATTCGGACTTTGATTTGGGTATGACGACCTTAACTTTACGGATATTCTCCCACAGCTCAGATGAAGACTGTCTCTCTTGAAAAAGACGACCATATAACTGAATCTTAGCTCTTCAACAAATAGATCTCAGTTTGTTCCTGAGAAATTTATAAACTCATAAAATCTGCACTGAGATGATCATGCGTCATGTCTAGCCTTGTCCACTTCTTGCCTCGGAAGGGAAATTTCTCTATCAAATCAGGGACATGGCCTAATGTGAACCTTGACATCACGAACCGGTATAAGCTCATCAAAAAATTGAAGAATTGTTGCATTGAAGGCATCAACCTTCGTCATCAATATTATTCATATTCACAATATAATGCTATTGCTTGTCAATTGAATCAGCCAAACAGTAGTTCAAGTCAATATTTTTCAGATTTCAGCCCCTAATCTTCGGCATGTATTTGATTTCATTTCTTAGTCTCTATAATATAACTAAGTCTATGTTCTGTAAGAGATGAAATGATGACAGTACATTTCAGTAATATTCCATGCGGTAAGGCATTCTTTGACAGGAAAAACATTATAAAAATTTTCTGAAGAATTCATAAATTAGAAAAACAAGAAGAATGAAAATGAGAGTTGATAGATCATTAGGGACATGGAAATTATTGTAATAGAATCCAAGAAAACAATAATATCAATCGCTCAACAGCTCATCCATCAACTTTCAATACTTCCACTGACTGTCTTCTGGCTACATTTCATATTTTGAGTTATTAAGAGTCTGTGTGTAATTTTTTCCATTTTGCTTATAAACCATCACGAGACTACACGATCTTGTAGCCTACTTTGTTAGCCACTTGCCTAAAGAACATGTGTCTTGGTCCAGTGAGGTTCTAATGGATTGAAATGCCAATGTTCTCAAGGTTGTGCCTCGTTGAAATTACGCTGCTGCGATGCTGATAGTTTATAAATTTAATCAGCACCTACCGAAGTCCCCAGGCGGTGCACCAGACCACGCTTTCGCCCCGCTTTGCGCCCGACGTGGGGATATCAGTCGATGTCGTCCGGCCTGATCGCCAAGCCCAGATTGGAGTTGAAGTGGCCCGCCATGGCCACCACGCTCGTCGACCCCTCGTCGTCTTTGGTCTCTGGCACACCAGACACCCGCACCTGACACCTGTTGTAACGCCGCTAATACTAAGCGAGGCTATCCAAACGGCTGTCGAAGTCCGGCTAGTAACCCTTATCTGTTGTTGTTTGCTTTGACCACGCTGCTGCTGCTTTTTAGCAGATGACGATGCAGCCTTATCACCATCAACGATCTTGGACCTGACCAACGAACGAGTTGAAGTTGAAGTTATTTATGTAGAACTTTAAAAATCGATTCAGCGCGTTTCCCAAAAAGATTTCCCCTATCAATCAACACGATCGGCTGTAATACTGTCCAAAGTACACTTTGGCGAAATTTTGAAAAAAAAACTGTCAACAATAACCCACTAAAAACACCGATTGAGAAGGGAGCTCAACTTCTGTACTTTTTCCTGCGAACATCTCTCCTCATCTCGGAGTATTAACAAATAAAGCCTGTAATATGCTGAGTGGTGAGCGAGTGGACGAGAAGGAGGGGTCATTATCGCGAGACTACACGGAAATAGATAGGTAACATAGACTAAACTGCTCTTACCAATATCTATTCATAAACAAATCATATCTATTCACTGGTTTCTTCATCAATTCAAATTGATATTCTGCTCTGAATGACTTTATTCAGATAGTACAGTACAACTTTGTTACAGTAAGAATCACTTACTGTAATTCATCTTTTCATTCTATTCCAAAATTATATATTTATAAACAAATCATAACTATCGACTGGATTCTTTATAATTTTCAGATGGATATTCCATACTTGAAGATGCACAATCATCACACACCAATAACATTTGGAAGAGCGGAACCAAAACTCTCGAGGAATTACCTTCATCAAAAGTGTAAGTTGATAATAATTGAATGAGCAAAGTGAATTCGACTTATGACTTTCGAAATGTTTAGACCCGCTGCAAAGTACACTCACGCTAATCCACGCGTTGTGGTCCACGCTTATTGGCATAGACCTGTAAATTAGCATAGGCCAGCAAAAAACAAAACGTTTGGAGGAGTCAAATCACACACACGATCTTTGTGGCCACTTGACATTGCCTCTGCGCGAAATAACTATGTATGGAAATTGCAATAAAATATCAGACAAACGTGATTTTTTCGAAAAAGAAACAAATTAGAAAGCGGATATCTAAAAATTTATGAAATATATGAAAGAAATTGTCAGATTAATTTTGTGACTTCAATTTTGTATGAATGTCCGCAGTTTGTATAAAAAGAAGCATAGTTTTCAAGGATTATGCGACAAATTAAAAGTTGGTACCTTTAATAACTCCTACCCCCTTAGCACAGTGGTTTGGGGTGGAGACTTTTGATATGTCCTTACCACATCTCTACTACTCTAAACAGAGCTGCAAGGTCAAGAAAATTCTACAAATTCTGTGCAATTCCACAACAAAGTTTTTTTCTCCAAACAGGGCTGTGTATACCGATCATACAACAGAGGTGTATTACGATTTGAATGAAGGACGGAGCTATATGCTTCACTTACCTGGAGATCAAGCATCTGCAGCATGGAATGCGAAAAAGATTTTGAGAATCGGCACAAAATGGAAGGAGCCTATCACATTGACAGCAGGAAGTTCAAATATGCAGTGAGTAGCTTATCACAAAAGATCTGCCATCAAACAGATCACATGATGATCTCTCATCAATTTTCTGAAGAATGGAAATTAGATTAATTTTGACCTCACACAAATTATAGATAACCACGTCAAGATTGGTGTGGTTGGAGTTTTATTTCAAATGGGAAGGGTTTGAGTACCACCAAGGAAAACCTCCACTTATTAGATGCTGTAAATTGAATTACAAAAACATTTTTGAAATGAGTCTTGCTCTTTCATTCTCCATTTTTTCATTTTGGAAAAGACGCTATTGAAAACAAAATGTTTTTTCTCTGCCACCTATGTACGAATCTAAGTCCTATATAATATCTATTAGAGGCAAGATCTCGTGTAAGCAGCTTTCATATATCTTAATACTGTATGCAATTTGATTACAATGGTGACATACCTTTTGACATGTGAGGTGCGGTTTACTTACTTAAAATCATACTCGATAAGTAGAGTGAAAGAATACACAGTGATTCTTTTTTATTGCGGATGATGCTCATAATATGAGTTTTTTGCTTGTAGCTGCGACATGCACTTGCTAATACTTGTCGACTTGGATAATCCAATCAAAAATATGTGCTCTAAGATCAGCTTGATAAATTAGCCACTAATAATCCAAATATATATATATATTAAAATCTCTAGTATTTAGTAGATTTATTTGTATCGAATATATATTTTTATCTCAGGGTGCAAGATTCGGCACCTGACGGAATAGGTAGAGCCATTCATCTAGTGAATTAGAACTATGATAAATTATCGCAAATTGTATTGCAAAAAATTAAATATTATATGCATATGTTTTAATAGCCTAGATTTCGTACTTCTTTGATTAATAGAAATTTCTAAAATATTGATCTATATATTTTTCTTTCAAATAAATACCTTTAATACTAATTTTACTTGCGCAAGTATTACTCTTATTAATTTCTCAATTTATAATAACCCTTTCGGCGAGCTAGCTTTGATCATCAGATTATTTCGAAGCACTAGGGCGCCCATCACTAAATTCAAATTTAATCACTCACGTGTCGAAAATCTTCTTGTAAGCCGCCGATGTCGATCCAACTCCATGTGGTCCGGGAATATGGTAGCCGGAATCGTCTCCTCCAAGGGGTTATAAATTTAATAAAAATGAAAAATGACTTCTGCTTCACAATAGCATCACGAAGTCTTTTAAGAAATTCAATAATTTACTTTAACTTTAATTTTTACAAAATTATTAATAAGGTACTTCGCTCTAAAATATTTGGGGTCCTCTTATGGTGGCATCTGGCTGGCGAGTGCTGGTTCTTCCTTCTCAAGTTTTACAGATCCTCTTTCCGACTTTCAAATTAGCATAAAATTTAAATATCTTAGTCCTCCGCCATTAAGTTCAAATAGATCTTACAAAAAATACCAAAATATTGCTTAGATTATATGATTAATAATTTCTTTGCATTCGAGCCATATCGATAACATAGATTACAAAAATTTTAACACAAAATCTAGTACATTTATATAAATATATAGAAATATTTTTGAATTGGCCTACAGTTGCCGCCTATTAACTGCCGTTTTACTATTGGTGCATGCAAATTTTATTCGGTATTCATGCGCCTGGTAACTCTTATTTCCTGAATACATTAAATTATTTTTGTTTGGTTTTTTATTTATGCTCTTTGCATGCTAGTTAATATTCTATACATTAATATTAATTCCATGCTACCTAATAATTAGCCACGTGGACAGGTGTTTTTTCACATTGCACACCATCCGATTGCAATAAAGCTCTGCCAAGGGGTTTTGGTCAGATTCTACGTTCTTCGGTTTGATCGATCTCTAGGTCACCGATCCGTGAATACATCTACATAACCTCAATCTTCAAATATTTTATATAATAATCTATTTATGAGCAATAAACTTCCTTCAAATCCTTTTTAGGTTCTTGTACCATTTAGCCAGAACAAGCTGATGCTATCTAATCTTGTTTATTATCTGCTTGGCGATATTAGCCAATTACTTTATTTTAGACCTATTACTATTTCTGTTAGGGCTTTTCATCTACCCAGATTTAAATATGTTACACGCGCCCCTGGGTTTGAATTCAAAATATTTGAGAATCACAATGTTTTTAATGAAAACCCACCCTTCAATACATCGATATACACTATACTTTATTTATAAATTATACTCTCCTACTTCTATCACAGATCGCAGACATATTTGCTGCATCTCCTTTATACCTTTATCAAATACAATAACAAATTCTCCTCCTCAACACACATAAAAATATCATAAATATAAACTTCTAAACGCACTCCTCCTGACAACATTTAAAACACAGTAATTTTTAAATTCGCCGCTTGCAGGGCCGCCAACTTAACTACACACATTTCATAATTCTCATAAATGATTCCTTTTAGACAATAATTTCGATTCATAAACTTCTGGGCTTATATCTTATAGTATTTCTTAGGTCTTAATATAAATAATTTTCTATACATCAGGTACAATACTTTTCTTTTGCTAATGGCTTTTTGGTTTTTTGGTAGCTTGTATTCACTTTAACTCTTTTCAGGTAACAAACGTGGCATAATTAAAAGTAATAAATATAAAAACATATAAATAAATATATCGACATTAATAAATATAATAAATAACAATAATAAATAACTCTTTGGGTACAGTACTTCTTTTTATAAACATATGTTCAACAGACATTACATTCATTTGATTTGGGTGGCTTTGGCCAGCTGGTCATTGGTTCTACAGAATTTGCTGTCGAGTTTCATAACTATTAACCTAACTGCTCAATTTTTTCTCTTAAAAAGGTAATTAACAAATTTTAATTTTATTATCCCCGCTTGTGTCCTTTTTTATCTGATGTATATAATTTAATTACATATTTAAAAATTGTTCTTTTCCTTATTGCAGGCTTCTAACGGCTGGAAGGAATTAAACATTGGATTGTTGCCACGAGGTCCTATACCAAGATTAAATTTATTAAGGAAGGTTAGTAATCGGTTTGATAATAATGTTTTCCTTGATTTCTTATCATATTTATTTCAAATTCAACGATATTGCATGTGGAAATGTTGTGATTTACTTGCATCTTCTTGCATTCTGTTTGTAGATGTTGTAGGCTGGTGAGGTTATCTGCTGTCCAGTTGTTAATTGTTGAGGCTGTCCTAATTGATAACTTATCCTCATGAATATAAAGCCCCGTATCTTGTATACTTTTTTAAACATTCCTTGTTCCTTTAATAATAATTTCTTTTAATGATCCAAACCTTCCATTTATTTTCTTTCAATACTATCCACATAGTTTCTTTATAAACAACCTTAATCATATAGGAAACAGTTTCGTAAAGCAAGATTTTTATAGACCATAAACTTCTTCAATAATATTATCCTCTTCATTATTTCATTAATATCACAAATTTTAGCAAACATCACGGCCTTATAACAATAATTTCACCATACAAGATTTCCAACAGTCAACAAATTCCTTCAACACTAACATGGTCTTAATTATAGCATCATTTTTCAATATTATCACAGCCATTATAACAAATATTACACACCATAACAAAACATTTATCATCTTTTTAATATTGTAATCTTTCAACATATAGCCAGGTACTTCCATTTTATTAATATTATTTTTTAATTCCTCCAATCTTATTAGCCACTTTCCATTCTTCATTAGTCCACACAAGTAATCCATTTTATTGTTATCCAGGCATGATTCCATATTTGTTTCATGAGCAGCTCCATTTTTAATCCATTCATTTGTTCCATTTTGCCGGTCACATAGCTTGTTTGCCCTCTTGAAACGTATGTGCCGCGGATGCACGCCGTCGGTGATTTCTTCCTGTCCTCCTCGGTGCCGGTCCGGAATCCTCCTTGGCCTCTTGAAGCGTGCATGCGGCCTCCATCGGCGCGCGCGGTTCCTCCTTTTCTTTCGCCTCCGGGCCTTGCGATGCATCTTCTTCTGAATGCCGTCCTCCTCGTCCTGATGTCGGCTGGGTGTCCTCGGGCGCTTTCGTCTCCGGGCCTTGCGATGCATGTTCTTTTTTCGGTCATGTAGTCCATCCTCCTCGTCCTGATGCCGGTCGGGTGTCCTCGGGCGCCTCCGTCTCCGGGCCTTACGGTGGTCGCCCCTCTTGTCCGGTAGTCCGTCCTCCATGGTGTCAGCCTCTTGGTCAAAATTTTGGGTTCCTTGGGGTGCCTTGGTGGGGTCGAATGATGCGCGGGTGCGGTGGCGGTCTCCTCCTGGCGATTGTTTATTTTTGGCAGTGGTGGGATTTCAGCATTATTATAGTGTATCGGTTCTTGTTGTAGGGTTGTGGACGGTAGTGATTCTTCGGTGGCGGGTTGCTCTTCGGCGGGAAACAGGATACTTAAAATTGGTTGTTGCTTGCGGCTGGTTTTAATTGCATGTTTGGCGGCGATTTTTGTGGTTGGCTGTCTTGTATGGGCTCCTGTGTGTCTGGTGGTGGTTTATCTTGTGTTTCTTGTAACAAAGTCTCCGGTAAATCATTTCTGAATGTGGTGTATGACGTTGAAATATCTTGATTTTCTTGGTTGTGCGTGGGTAATGGGAAGAGATGTTGTTAGAGGTTGCTTGGGTTGAGTGAGTGATAGAAATAGTATAGATTGAGTGATTAGGAATAGCATTCCATTTTTCAAATAGACACAAGTTAAAATAGGTCCAATCAGTATTGTTCTGGTTTGTTGTTGACAGATGTCATGAAGAGGAGGCTGCTAAATTTTCTAGCGATGACAGTAGCAACTTCCTGCACACTCTAGTTCAAATATATTCTCAAGGAAACAATGAGGAAGTTGAAGATACATTGCATCATGGAAATACAAGAGTATGGATTTGTTCTGATAACGAGGTAGGAATGACTAACTATTCTTATAATAATGTAATCACTATGTTTACATCTCTTTCGGCGATCATCCCTAGTGTTGATCTGAATATCATATTTGAGTAAGATCTATTCGTAACTGAGAATTGCACTACTAGTCCAGTCAATATAGACATGAAAAAGAGGGTTTGCTTGCAATTTATATTGTGGTTCTAATATATATATATATATATATATATATATATATATATATATATATAAATGAATGTATGTGTTTTTGTTCCCTATAGACTTGAAAACTACTTTCTATTTGACAGAACGGCATGAACTTTGGGAATATATTGTGTGAATATTGGTTTCTGACCAGAAATTTTAATAGGGGGGCTAATAGTAATTATCTATTAATCCATTTTACAGACCCATGTTATCGAAATTGTCGGCCGAGCGGCTACCGAAGAACGGAAAGATGATCATGATTCAAGATCAATATCGGGGCACCGAGCTTCGCTCGTCATTCATTTATTGATAAACAGAACACAATTCTTTAAAATCATCGGGGAAGGATTAACAGGCACAGCCCAAAACTGTTTCTTCCCCGAATTATGATGCATACACCATAAAAAGTCCAAAAAGTAGGTTATGATCCATACATTTGAATTCAGGTCTAATTTTCAGTCCAAACGTTTGAAAACAGAAAAGTTCTAATTTGGATTGTTTACAAACCAAATTGAATAACAAAATAGCACTCACTAATCACTTAAAACTGTAAAATAATTATTAACTTTGAAAATAATGATATACTTAAAATGATATACCATGTATATCAACAAATCAGATTATTTTGATCAAGTCGATTAAAATTTCTAGATTAATATTTCTCGTGAGATAAGCTGATTGATTGCAAATAGTTGAACAGCTCAACATAATTCTGTCTCTCTCCCACACAGGCACCCACATCCTCTGTTATCGACAGACGACGAAATTATCATCTGTTTTTCCAATGATGAATCATTATTATCCTTCTCATGTCCTTCAGCGAGTTTTTCCAGGGTTGAGACCTAATGCAATCAATGTTTTAAATAATAAACCCACTATGTTCCAAATTTCGTGAAAATCGTTAGAGCCGTTCACGAGATCCGTTGGACATACATAACCATTTATACAGAAATTGCTCGCTTAATATAGGATGTTGTGATAATATGATTCAGCATCTAAAGTTGACAGCTGTAATAGACAGATAAATATTGTGAACTAGTATTAAATTCATTTTAGAAACACTGATTTAACCTATCAATTTTCTTTTAATTCAACACTTTACTGGGTTTTTTTAAGGGGGGAACCATGCAGTGGCGCAGTCTGTGCCCTGCCTTGCCAACTAAATTTTGGCCCTTCTCTTGAGCAAGTAATGAGTAGGAATTACAACAAAGACTCCGCGGCAGTTGTGCTCTAAGTGAATTAGTTTGTGTTTTATTTCTGGTTTGAAATTTTTCTTAATAACTCAATATTTTCAAGTTCTGAGAGTTTATCAATTCAAGTTGAAAGCATAACCTATAATTTTTATTCATTCATAATTCAGTCATCGTTTAGACGTCGTAGCATGTCGAGAGCATTGTAGTGTTAATAGAATAGTGTAGTATAGTGGTAGTTAAGATAGTTATATTTCGATATTCCCGTATCTGCGCCTTAGTGGAATTAGGCCTACGCGAAATTGTCGAAAAGTGCGAAATTGCAGTACGCGAGTGCGCGTTCGAGCGTCCCGGTTAGACCGGCCGGTCAATGTTCGCGACACAATCGTTTTGCTGAATAATGAATAATCATTTTAAATTCAACATAAATGTCGTTCGTCAGATCGTCGAAATTTTTGATTCCCGAGTTTGAAGAAGAGGCAACAGAAGAAGAAGAAGAACTCAAAGTGAATGAAGAAAAAATGGAAACCGGCCCAATCGACCCAAATAATTTAAGAACAGCGACCGAACAAATATTGTATAGTAGTTGGAAGGAAGCTGAAAATAAATGTGCAATGATGCAAATCAAGAATGAAGAGCTTGAAACGAAGCTAGAGAACCTGATTAAAAGAATCTCTCTTCTTGAGAAAAATAGAGAGAGTAAGAACCAGCCTCAAAGCCTCAATCATTTACTGTAGGAGGAAATTTGAAAACTGATAAACTAACTGCCGAAAAGGAAGAAAACAAGAAGCTACATTTCTCTACGGATGAAGAAGAGTTAGCAAAGGAGACTGAATGGAGTGAAATAAAGAAATTCAAAAGAAAGGAAGATGGATACCTCGTTTTCGCCCCCCCCCCACAGCCATCAACAAGCAGTGCAGCAACTGACAGCCAGCACACCAAGGAAAAGAAGAATAAAGTAGTGCTCCCCGCCTCCTATCATTGTGAACGATATAAAAAATGTCAATACGTTTTTGAAAACTTTGAACAGTGTCTCTCCAGATGACAAGTTCGGAATAAAGCTAGTCAGTGATGAAACATTCAAAATCAACGTTCTAGATGTAGATACTTATAGAAACGTGATGAAAAAAACTGGTGTGGCGCACTCACACAACTTTCCTTGCCGTTATGAAAATTGATCACCTGACGCTAGTGTTCCCGCGCATCTCAAGTCTACTATTCAAAGATTTGAGCCAGCTGGTGACAGGGCAATAACGCTGGAGACACACGAGGTCTGCTATCTCTTCATAGTGAA
The DNA here is from genome assembly GCF_014356525.2 of Nilaparvata lugens. NCBI lineage: Eukaryota > Metazoa > Arthropoda > Insecta > Hemiptera > Delphacidae > Nilaparvata > Nilaparvata lugens. The sequence goes on from NC_052507.1 coordinate 21,535,307, forward strand.
TCATTTAATAGAATCAACAGTGCCAACAGTTTGCAATTGGATAATCACATTTTCTCGAATTTCGAGCTTATTTTTAATTTTAGTTGAAAATTTTACTTAACATTAATTGTAGAGATTCTCATGCTTGATATATTCTACTCGAATTTTTTTGTTTAAATTGTATCTGAAGCCTGATAATTGAGAATCTAAAATCAAACTTTGCATAGATGGGGCGGAGCTCCTGAAATATTTACTGACTTGTGGCAGTTGATGGAGCTTATCGATGACTATTTCAGGTATAACTTTAATCAAAATCGTTGGAGCCGTTTTCGAGAAAGTCGTAAAAAACCCTGTTTTTGACAACATTTTCGCCATTTTAGCCGCCATCTTGAATCGCATTTGATCGAAATTGTTCGTGTCGGATCCTTATAGTGTAAGGACCTTAAGTTTCAAATTTCAAGTCATTCCGTTAATTGGGAAATGAGATATCGTGTACACAGACGCACATACACTCATACACACACACACACATACACACACACACACACACACACACCACACCACACACACACACACACAACACACACACACACACACACACACACACACCACACCACACACACCACACACACACACACACACAACACCACACACACACACACACACACACACACACACACACACACACCACACACACACACACACCACACACCACACACACACACCACACACACACACACACACACACACACACATACAGACCAATACCCAAAAACCACTTTTTTGGACTCGGGACCCTTAAACGTATAGAAATTTAGAAACTGGGGTACCTTAATTTTCTTCGGAAAGCAATACTTTCCTTACCTATGGTAATAGGGCAAGGAAAGTAAAAATTGGTTGATACTGGCTATAAGTGGCATTCATACGAAAATAAACAGTCTCGACCCATCATTCATGTAGTCCAAGAATAAAGTCCTGGAAGTGGTAAATAAGCTCAAATGGAAGACTAAGGAGCCATTGGACATGTTCCTGGTATCCTTTAGCTGCGAGCCTGCAAGGAAGATATCAAAAAAATATTTGAATTGAAAACGGTTCTTGGATGTAAGGTGGAAATTGGAAATATAAGGAAGACAAAGCTGATAGCTTAATGCAAGCGTTGCCAGGCTTACGGTCACACCCAACGTTACTTTAACATGGAACCAAGATGCGTGAAATGTGGATCAAAGCATCTAAGTAGGGAATGCCAAAAATCCAATGATGTCCTACCAAAATGTGTCCATTGCGGAGAAGCTCACCCTGCAAGTTACAGAGGGTGTACTGTAGCTATTGAACTGCAGAAAATCAGAAATGCGGCTCAAAAAAGGAAGATAAACACTCCCAAGAGCTCAATCAGTCAAAATCCAACTACAAAGCTTGGAGATAAAAATACTAAGCAGGTAGAAATTCGTGTGCTTACTCTGAGTAGAAGAACATTTGCACAGAATGTTGTGAGAAACAAAGGCTCTAATATTCGAATAGCTGTCAGTTCGATAATATGGAGGGAGATATTAATCAGGTGCTGAAGCTCATTTTACATGAGTTAGACAAGCAAGAAAAAAGTATCTTCTATCTTCATAGCCGTTTTGAGAAGTTGGATAAAAATTGTTCTTCTGAATTGTAATGCTGAATGCACTTAGAATAGTTGAATGGAATGCTAATGGACTCCTTAATCGGCAACAAGAATTAGAAGCAGTTTTAAATTTAGAAAAGATAGATATTTGTTTAGTTTCAGAAACTCATTTCACTAAACATTACATTGGAATCAGAGGATATAAGACTTATCATGCTATACATCCCAGTAATTTGGCGCGAGGTGGAAGTGCTGTTATCATCAAGGATAGTATTCAACATCATGAAGAAATTAAATATGAGTCAGAAAGAGTGCAATTAACTAGTGTAGCTGTTCAAACAAGAACTTATAAGTTAGTTGTGGCTGCTATCTACTGCCCACCCAGACATTCCATACGAAAAGGAGAATACATAGCTCTATTTGAGATGTTGGGTACAAAATTCATTCTTGGAGGTGATTTTAATGCAAAACACGTTTTTTGGGGGTCACGTTTAACAACCACGAAATGCAGAGAGCTCTTTAAGGCTATTATGGAGTACAGTTATGAGGCCATTTCTACCGGAAAACCAACCTACTGGTCCTCAGATATGCAAAAAATTCTAGACCTAATAGATTTCTTCTTGATTAAAAATGTGAGTTTCAACTACTTGAGTATTGAGGAAAGTTTCGACCTTGATTCTGACCATTCTCCAATTCATCTACAGCTGAGTGAAACTATAATACAAAAACAAAATGAACGGCCAGGGCTTGTTTATACCCGTACAGACTGGGAAGGATTTCAACAGATGCTGGAAGAAAAAATAATCCTTGATGTACCATTGAGAAGCATGGAACAGCTTGATGGAGAACTGGAAAAATTTGTCATTGGCGTGCAACAGGCAGCCTGGTGGAACACCCCACAACTAAGAAGAAGAACTGTAGGAAATAGCTACCCAACAAAAGTGAGGGAAATGATAGCTGAAAAAAGGAGAGCTAGAAAAAATGGCAACAAACAAGAACTTCACAAGATAAAAGGCAACTTAATCATTTAACTCAACAGCTCAGAAGAGGAATCCAACAAATTAAGAATGAATCAATGAATCATTATCTGAGAAATCTAACAGGAGATGAAAGCACCGACTACTCTCTCTGGAAGGCAGCCAGGAAATTGAAAAGACCCATTCAGCATGCACCACCAATTAGGAAACGAGATGGCTCATGGGCTAGAAGCAATACAGAAAAAGTTCAATCATTTGCTGATCATCTGGTAAACACAATCACACATTTCAACCACACAATCATGATGAGCTAGAAATTGAAGAGGATTTTATTCAGGAGAGCGAAGAGTTTAGACATGTTACACTGGATGTAGTAGAGAAAGAAATAAAGAAATTAAATACAAAAAAAGCACCAGGTTTTGATTTAATAACAGGAGTAGTATTGAAGAATTTACCAAGGAAAGCTATAGTGAAATTAACTAATATTATAAATGCCGTTTTTAGACTCAATGTTCCTTGCATGTGGAAGGTATCTGAGGTGGTAATGATCCCAAAACCTTTGGCCAAAAAGCCAATATCTTTGCTTCCAGTAATGTCAAAACTTTTCGAAAGAATATTGTTGAAAAGGCTGACTCCGATTATTGAAAGGAAAAAATTGATACCAGATCATCAATTTGGCTCCAGGAGAAAACATTCAACGATGGATCAGGTACGCAGGATTGTAATATAATAGAAAGGTCGTTGGAAGAGAAAAAAGTTTGTTCTGCAGCATTTCTGGATGTGAGTCAAGCTTTTGATAGAGTCTGGCATGAAGGACTAATCAATAAGTTGAAAAAGTTACTTCAAAGCAATTCACAGACATCTTACATTCATATTTAACTGGACGATACTTCAGAGTGAACCATGAAGATGCTTATTCTGGACTAGGAGAAATAAAAGCAGGAGTACCACAAGGGAGTGTTTTGGGGCCGATTCTCTACCTTCTGTTTACAAGTGATCTACCATGTCTCGAGAATAATACAATAGCAACATTTGCCGACGACACAGCAATATTAGCTATAGATGACAAGATTGAAAGTACAACAACAAAACTTCAAAGATCTCTCGGAAAAGTTGAAGACTGGACAACAAAATGGAAGATTAAACTCAATGAAGCAAAATCAGTTCATATCAATTTCACAAACAAGAGGGCTCAACCCATACCAATAACTATTACAAACAAATAGTACCATTTTCCAATGATGCCAGGCACCTAGGTATGACTTTAGATGCAAAGCTTCGCTGGAAGGTCCATGTTAAGAAGAAGAGAGAAGAGCTGGGAATAAAATACAAGAGACTCTGGTGGCTGATTGGAACTCCATCCTGTCAATTCCAAACGAAGTATTCCTGTATAAGCAGATTCCAAAGCCAGTATGGACGTATGGTATACAACTTTGGGGGTGTACCAAAAACAGTAATATCAAAGTCATACAACGCTTCCAAAACAAGGTGCTGAGAGACATTGCTGATGCTCCTTGGTACGTCAGAAACAGCGACCTTCGCAGAGACCTGCAAGTCGACCTGGTATGCAGAGAAATCCAGAGGCATGCAGAGAAACACGAGGCTCGACTCCATCAACACGACAACATTAAAGCAATCCAGCTGCTGGAAAATGAAGGACTGGTGAGGAGGCTGAAAAGGAAGAAGCCATTTGAACTGGTCTAGTGCTGATTCAAGTGTCTTGTGTCCAGTGAAAAGCAGAGCAGTGGAAATGAGTAAAACCCACCTTTGTAGTACAGTCATAAGCAGTGTACTGATAATATTAGAATTTGAATAGGAGACCCTATGGAGGAACTCTTGTATGAAGTATTCATTAGTATTATAGGACAGAAAAAAATTGCTCATTAGCCGGTAGACTAGATAGCAATGTATCGTTGAATATATAAAAAAAATATAATTCTACCTTCATTGTATTATCATTCATCCCATCATCATCAACTAGGCTTAAAATACTTCTAGGAAGTCGCCTTTGTAAAATAAAAAAATAAAATAATAGAATATCGGGGGACCGAGCTCTGCTCTGGAGTGTAAAAGTATAGAAAATTTGTAACGAAAGATTGAATTCATAGTTTATATTTATTTAATTATTTTTTCAGTTGTACAATATTTTTAGTTATATGAAGAGGCACAACAGGCGCAAATGTTATTCTGCGGTCATTTTTGGGTAACAGCCGTGGAAGATGTCTCAATTTCTTCGTTAGGTCTAGCATAATAAGGATCATGATTATGATAAGTCGAAATCAAACACCTCAGAAACAAGATGGCCGCCAAAATTTTCAGGGCTTTGCTATATCACTTGTATTTCGATAACCCTTCAAGATATTCAACCGTTTTTTCAGACAAGAATATTTTTAAAATTTTCCTCTACAATTTTTTATAATATTTTCCTCTAAAACGCTTATTTTTTTATTTATAACCTTCAAAAGCCCAAAACTACTTTTTTTCTTAATTTTTTCAAATTTCATTCCATTATAACTTTTTTTGTACAAGAGATACAGAAAACTTCCAAATCAAAGAAATCTAGAGCGTTTTTTCAACTTTGGAACGATATATCTTCATGCGCTGTACATCAGAAAATGAGTTCTCCAGCGCCCTCCAAAGAAAACCCTGCATGATTTCTGGTGCGTTTTTCCATACCCATGAGATAACATCTAGAAATATAAAATCGATTTTCTCATGACTAATTCAAGATAGAGACTTGCAAATGCTATCAATCTCTCCGTTACAACAAGCCGAATAAGAATATTGATGATTCAAACAACGAAAACAATCAACATCATTGAAAATTTCAAGATGCGATCATTATTGACAGAAATTTTTATATCACTTGCTATTAAGTTATTGTTTGAGGTATCCGATTGGTTTTATCACCAAAGTATTTTTAATTAACCAAATTATGATGTTCGAGAGAATCGTCTCATTTTGACTATTCTTTCAATGATTTATTCAACTTCAAAAACTTGGAACATGCATTTTTCGGGGACAATATTTCAGTTTCCACCCTGTAAATGAATTCGCAGTAGAAAAACACTAGTGTTATTGGTACAGTGTTTTAGAATATTTCCAAAGCTCCAAAATTACATCTAGTTGGAGGCTGTAAGTCGATATTCCATGGCTGGAGCGTCATCTAAAAAAGATAGAAAAGTACCTACTGTTTGCAGCGGGGAACATGCTTTTTCCACCAAATGCCAATCCCAACAATTAGAAAACCGTGTAACTCATGACTTCTTGAAGGTACAGACATATGAATGGTATTGTTGACGCCGTTTGAATTTAATGGAGTTTGGCGCTGAGTAGTTAGTTTTGAATCTTCCCCATCTACTGGTGCACTCTAGTGCATAACTGTTTAATTGTTTGTTCTGTAGTTTTCAAGCTCAGTCGGTTCGCATAGCAGCCTTTGTTGACAGGACAGTTCGACTCGTTTGTTGATTTGTATTTCTATCGGAAATTATTAATTGTAATTCCGTGTCTCTGATCGTAGGGAGTAACAATTGAATTTAAAGTACATGTGAGAATTTGAGTATTTTTTATATCGAAAGTAGTAGTGAATTAATACCTAGTAAAATTGAGAAGCAGAATTCCATACATGATTCAACAACTCTCTGCAGTGCCTGGCTACATCATAAATCATCAGAGTCAAGTGATCCTATTTACATTTATCTTTTCCTTAATTCTTTCCTTTATCCTTTTACCACCCAAACCTATAGGTAAAAATCACTCTGACTTACAGCATAGATCATCAGCCGGGGTAAGTTTTAATAATAGAGTTTTTCATTGCATCATGAATGGATTCATTAGTATTTTTCTGCCAGAATATATTGAATATTAAATCGATTAAAATTACAATCCACTTAATCAGAAATTTGTATAACTAGGTATCAATCTCTTTGTCATGATGTGTAGAGAAAGATTATCCATGATGGCAATCTCAGAAATGTTTGTCATCATGAAAAAACAAGATGGCGGCAAAAATATGTAAATTTTCAAGAAATCGTCCATAATTCTAATAATGTCGAGGATATCAATCAATTCAGCCATCTGGAAGCTCCAAATTAATCATGCTACAATATAAGGAAGACTTTTCCAATTCCAACAACTTCTACCAAATTCACTAAACGTCACCTCCAAATTTCTCTGTAAATTATTGATCTATTGTTGTTAAATTGAGATTTTAAACTCAACACTATAACGGCTACAACACGCTTAGGGAGATGCGTGATATAATGAAATAATACATCGAATTGAAGAGAATATAATGCTCTATGAGCTCATGATTAGCACGGATTTTTTCAATCAATCGTTAAAAAGTTATGACAAAAAAGATGAAAAAATCGGAGCCGGAAGGGTTTCTCTTTAAATTGTGTCACCTTCAAGAGCCCGTATCTAGAAACCTATGACAGATATGGGAAAATGTTACAGATGAAGATTGTAGGCTAATCTGTAAGCTTCAATTTCCTAAAGATGCATATTGTTCGAGATATATGCAAAAACCAAAATATAGTACTCTCAAACCACCTCCACCTCCTTCGCACAGGGTGAAGGGGGTAGGATTTTTGATTTGTTCACCCCCTAACTATCCTTAAAAGAGCTGCGGAGTCAAAAATTGTGTTCCAAACTTTTCCCTTTATAATCTTTCGTTGACTGGACTATAAGGATTCAGAAGTGTCTTTTATTAATTATTTAATTTATAAGTCCAATAATATCACATAAACAATAACAAAGGCACCTGTCCATTGTTTTAATTTTTTGCATTTTGTTATATCTTGTCTTCTTCACATGACCAACAAAATATGTAATGTGGATTTATTCTCTTGTTTATCACTTGATTTTCATAGAAAACGATTCTACGAGTCAAGAATAACTTCATACTTGAGTCAACCAATGTTGAAAATATAAAAACTATTGAATATTTTGATGGAGTTGCTGTCTTTTCTGGTGAGCTGGATGGAAGAGATGTATTTGAAATAGCAGAAGTCAAATATCTCAATTTTACTGACAAAAACGTTGTGAAGTATGGTTGGTATCTCTTCCTTAATCAGATTTTTTCCTAACATCTTGTAGGCTTTCTATTTTGTCTCTATGTTGAGCTGCTGGTTGAGTAGTTTGTGGTTGAAATTCAACTATTAATATTTGTAGATGAAACAAAATGTGCATTGTAACTCCTGTTCATTTTTGCAAAAAAGGAATTTATTCATTTATTTATTCATATGGATTTTATTGGCAGAGGGACCTTTTTAGAAGTTCTGCCTTGCCATATTACCCAATGTCATTTCCTATTTACACTCAGTTTATAGGTTATATATTGGGCTCCTTACACCTTACTGTGTTTTTATTTTTTGAATATTAGAATAAAGAAAACTCATTTCTAAACACAAATTCACTTTGTAAAGCAAACAAATATAAAATTATGATGACAATATTGAAGCTGAAAATCTCAGCTCAGAAAAATAGTACTCTTGAAATTGACTTCATCCCTTCTGTTCATCCATATTAGTATGAAGAAGTTCCACATCTTTGACTGGAGTGGAAATTATCTCTTGGATATTTTGTTATGAATATTTATAAAAAATTACGAATAATTATAATATATGTAATATTGAATTAATTATATGGGAATCAAAATAAAAAAGTAGTTTGTTACAGTTTCATATCAGCTAACTATTTCTCCCCCAGTCATGGTCTACATTCCCGTTCTACCAAACATCATTCTAAAATCTTTTTCAGTAGTCGAGTGTTTAGTTACTGCAGCTTGGATTCCGTTTCGATCTTACGTTTCAAATGCATGTGCTTTGTCTTTGGTCCCGGACAGAGAGTATAGAATGTAATGAATATTATTCTATACTCCCTGATCCCGGATGCCTTATAGCACTTATTGAATGATGTTGAAACTCTGAAACTAATCAGGTACAACCCGAGAACCTGTCATCATACCTAGAGCCAGCCAGTTCACTAGATATATTTAACCTCATTACTAGCATAGAGTTCATTCAATATCAATGCACACCATCCTTTGAAGCGTTACGTTATGTTTATAATCTGTCGAAAATGTATATAGATTATAATCACATTCTAAACATTTCCAGTGGGTCCACTAGTGTTTCCTTCGAATTCGAGCTCAGATGTTCTAGGACTTTACCCGATTCAGTAAGTAACTAGCACAATTAAATTCTTAAAAATATGAAAAGTGCAGCTCATGCGATTTCCCACTCTAATACCGATATGCAGTCAATTTTACAAATAATGAAAGTAGCAATTTGTCTTCTCACATAATTGCACGCTTTCTTGTTTCATGAACAGTCAACATGATTTGAAACTTAGTCTGTGAGCAGAATACCTGTATTGTGCAGAGAGTATAGGCCTAAGTTCAAATTGAATATTCAAACAGCTAATACCGGTTGAACGTATTGAATTCAACCGAGGTGGAGTGACGTCATCTAACAGAACCAATGTCACAAAAACTGAAGAACTGATCAGAAAATTCGATGATGTCATTTATCAGCGGTTTAATATGAGAAATTCAAGATTCTATACATTTCACGTCAATATATAAGCGAGCCATAGTGACTCAAATCGAGTATTGAAGTTTGTGAAGTCCAAACTTGTGTCAAACTCCAACCAAAGATGTCCACGTCCATTTATCTTGAAGGTTTTTTAATGGCAAAAGCAAAACTTTCGCCAATTTCAACATATTTCCTTCATAGACTCCTTCATATTTCTGTCAAGCCCGTGATATTCGAATTAGATCTCTTCTAATGCTTATTGGAGTTCAATAACAATTTGTTCTCCAAAAATTGATCGGGCATTGAAAGTTCCTAAATACACACAAATCATCTTTTGTTATGCTATTCTTGATTCCAATCTCTTTTTGTGCCTTTTTTCTATTTCTGCTCCTGCTTTCTTTCTTCTTCCTCATTTCTTGAGGATGTTTCTCCACTCCTGGCTCTTCATGTGATAGTGTCTTGTTTGTTTAGTTCTTCTGGAACTGAATATTCACTCTAGATGTTCCCTTAGCGATATAATTTCATGGTCAACTTTCAGATTATACTTATCACTTTCTTTCCATTTCCTTCAAGCTTGATTAGGTGGGGGAATAGCAGATTTCTTTCTTTCAACTTCTTCTATCTAGCCTTCTTTCACTTAAATCTCCTTGCAGTGTGCGTTTTTCCTTACTATCATGTTTTTGACAACGATACAGTTAATCTGACAACAGGTCAAACTTCTCACATCTCTCAGGTAATAACTATCTCCTTCTTGCTTCTGTTGATATTTCATAGGTCTGCAATGTAGTTCCCATAATATATGAAGCATTATTTATTAGTAAATACTCACACCATTCGATCGGATCCAAATTTCCTTTTTCCTCTTTTCCAATTTTTCGTCAACGAAAAATCAATCAGCCTTCAATAGTCTTCTGTAAATAAATGAGTCTCATTTTCTGTCTATCAAAATTGATTCGTATTGTTTTAAAATTATTTTTATTTTTATTATTATATCAAATTGTGAACATAACCCACGATCGGCTTACATCAATTATCATTTTATTTTAGCTTATCGGGAGACGTGGCGATACAAGATGTGAAATATATTTTGAGTGGCAAAGAATACTGCAAAACCAATTTTGATGGTTACTTTGGAGAAACTTTGGAAATAGGAGGAACATATGATAGTCTAATTGTAGATGGCAAAGAAGCCAAAGGATCTGGATTCAAGATAAAGTGAGAAGTACAATTAGTCATCCATGTATTTCAACCCATCTTTTTTAAAGCCCTTCATTTCCACATCATCAACTTAATTTCAAATCGACAATAAATGTTTGGTATGAAAAAAATTGTAATTAAAATTCAGAGTCATCCAAGTTCTACTTCTAATTTGTTGGATAACAAAACTATATAATTCACAAGTCTTCAGCCAAATGTTAAACCGTAAATTCTTGTCTTTGCATCAATGATAATCATTGATGCTAGGCCCTATGTCGAGGCTACTGACACAAACGTTGTCGTTGATTTAGTCTAAAATGTTCGTTTGTATGATATATATATACTACTACCTCACCACCACTGCAGTATTGAGCATTTTATGTATTCACTATAACATTATTCCAAGGAATCTCACACATTAATATTTCAGAAGGAGTGTTGATTTCAAAAAAGAGATGATTTCTAATTCCAGCTCACAACTGAATTATCATTTATTTTATTCTGAAGATGAAGATATAAGATAAGATATTGGTTCTAATATTAGGCAATTAAATAACTATTTGTCGTTATTCAATCACTATTTGCCTTAGCTGATAGATTTCGAATTCGTTAGAATCATTCTTTACCATAATATAACAATAACTGAAATGTGTTATTACTACTATTGTTTTACTAACTGGAAATGTCTCCCTTGAAAGGTGCGTTCAGATGACAGAAGATGAAGTCTCAAGGTTTGAGATGAAGGTTTCAAATGAAGGTTTCAAGGATCAGTTGCTACCAAAAGTCGTTTTACTTAAAAGAAATGAAGGAGTTAAGGAAATTCTTCCGACCAAACTGGATAAAGAAAAGTTGAAAATCGAATTTGATTTCTCACAACGATTATGGAACTGTTCAGTGAGTTGGAATCATTTAAACTTGAAATAGTTTTTGAGGACTAGTCTATAAAGAATAACAAAATTTCGAAATATCTTCTTGGTGAAGAGGTCTAATATAAACAAAAACCATCTAAATGAACACATTCACAGTACAACTGAATTGAGTGATGTACAAAGTGATAGCAACACGATTACTAAAAAATGTGAGTTGTTCCAGTTTCTGTCGCGTTCTTCATAATGATAAAGAAATTTTGTCATTTCATTACTCTCTCACTACTTAAACCCATTCTACAAGATTCAGCAGAAAAGATTACCTCCATGACTCTATTTTCCTCAGTCAATAGCAAATAAATTTTCGGTATTGTTGGTTCCTAGGCACAACATTAGAGTGCCATTGAATTGTCATTAATTGTGATCGTGAGGGGGATATGAATGCGCGACTCTAAAAATATTAGTGGAACATTCATGAAGTGCAATATTCATGTTATGTGCAATATTCTTCAGCCACGACGCTAGATGCTAGAGCCGCATGGCTGGAGTCTTTGCGACTTCCTTGCAGCATCCAACTTCGAGTTCATTTTCTGATCAGCAAATGCTGTAATACTCTTATGAAGGGCCAATGAAACAACCTTATAACTAACTTAAGAAAATCGCACGATAGAATCAGTGGATTATGATTTCTATTACAGTTGTTATAATACCCACTGTCCTTAGAATTCAAATGCCCCCTTAATGCTGAACTCAAATTTGGAAAAGTACCTACTTCGAATCACGAAAAATATTAAACTTCATAATTTTCGGTCATCCAGCATAGGGGAAGGTTATGCCATAGATAAGCAATAGCGTAAGTAGATATCCCATGGTATAGGGCGTTTACGTCGCAACTTTTACTGTTAACTCAAGCCGAGTATTGTCGATTACTGTCGATTATTGTCGATTTTTACTGTTTTGTTGGGGTGAAACTGTTAGAACGGCACAGTATGGGAGACTACCAGCGTCACACAGCTTCACGGGAAAGAATTACGTGGGCTATCGGCTTGAGTTAACATTGAAAATTGCGACATAAACGCCCTATACCATGGGATATCTACTTATGCTATTGTTTCTCTATGGTTATGCTATACTCTTATGAAGGTCAACAAAAGAACCACGTAACTTTGAAAACATTCGCACGATAGACCAGTATTATGACTCTTATGAGAGTTTTATGAGAGTCTCTGTTTATTCTGGAAAAATTGATCGGGCATTGAAAGTTCCTAAATACACACAAATCATATTTTGTTATGCTATTCTTGATTCCAATCTCTTTTTGTGCCTTTTTTTCTATTTCTGCTTCTGCTTTCTTTCTTCTTCCTCATTTCTTGAAGATGTTTCTCTACTCCTGGCTCTTCATGTGACAGTGTCTTGTTTGTTTAGTTCTTCTGGAACTGAATATTCACTCTAGATGTTCCTTTAGCGATATAATTTCACGGTCAACTTTCAGATTATACTTATTGCTTTCTTTCCATTTACTTCAAGCTTGATTAGGTGGGGAAATAGCAGATTTCTCTCTTTCAACTTCTCCTATCTAGCCTTCTTCCACTTGAATCTCCTTGCAGTGTGCGTTTTTCCTCACTATCATGTTTTTGACAACGATAAAGTTAATCTGACAACAGGTCAAACTTCTCACATCTCTCAGGTAATAACTATCTCCTCCTTGCTTCTGTTCATATTTCATAGGTCTGCAATGTAGTTCCCATAATATATGAAGCTTTATTCATTAGTACATACTCACACCATTCGATCGGATCCAAATTTCCTTTTTCCTCTTTTCCAATTTTTCGTCAACGAAAAATCAATCAGCCTTCAATAGTCTTCTGTAAATAAATGAGTCTCATTTCCTGTCTATCAAAATTGATTCGTATTGTTTTAAAATTATTTTTATTTTTATTATTATATCAAATTGTGAACATAACCCACGATCGGCTTACATCAATTATCATTTTATTTTAGCTTATCGGGAGACGTGGCGATACAAGATGTGAAATATATTTTGAGTGGCAAAGAATACTGCAAAACCAATTTTGATGGTTACTTTGGAGAAACTTTGGAAATAGGAGGAACATATGATAGTCTAATTGTAGATGGCAAAGAAGCCAAAGGATCTGGATTCAAGATAAAGTGAGAAGTACAATTAGTCATCCATGTATTTCAACCCATCTTTTTTAAAGCCCTTCATTTCCACATCATCAACTTAATTTCAAATCGACAATAAATGTTTGGTATGAGAAAATTGTAATTAAAATTCAGAGTCATCCAAGTTCTACTTCTAATTTGTTGGATAACAAAACTATATAATTCACAAGTCTTCAGCCAAATGTTAAACCGTAAATTCTTGTCTTTGCATCAATGATAATCATTGATGCTAGGCCCTATGTCGAGGCTACTGACACAAACGTTGTCGTTGATTTAGTCTAAAATGTTTTTTTTTATGATATATATATATATATATATTATATATATATATATTATATATATATATATATATATATATATATACTACTACCTCACCACCACTGCAGTATTGAGCATTTTATGTATTCACTATAACATTATTCCAAGGAATCTCACACATTAATATTTCAGAAGGAGTGTTGATTTCAAAAAGAGATGATTCTAATTCCAGCTCACAACTGAATTATCATTTTATTTTATTCTGAAGATGAAGATATAAGATAAGATATTGGTTCTAATATTAGGCAATTAAATAACTATTTGTCGTTATTCAATCACTATTTGCCTTAGCTGATAGATTTCGAATTCGTTAGAATCATTCTTTACCATAATATAACAATAACTGAAATGTGTTATTACTACTATTGTTTTACTAACTGGAAATGTCTCCCTTGAAAGGTGCGTTCAGATGACAGAAGATGAAGTCTCAAGGTTTGAGATGAAGGTTTCAAATGAAGGTTTCAAGGATCAGTTGCTACCAAAAGTCGTTTTACTTAAAAGAAATGAAGGAGTTAAGGAAATTCTTCCGACCAAACTGGATAAAGAAAAGTTGAAAATCGAATTTGATTTCTCACAACGATTATGGAACTGTTCAGTGAGTTGGAATCATTTAAACTTGAAATAGTTTTTGAGGACTAGTCTATAAAGAATAACAAAATTTCGAAATATCTTCTTGGTGAAGAGGTCTAATATAAACAAAAACCATCTAAACTGAACACATTCACAGTACAACTGAATTGAGTGATGTACAAAGTGATAGCAACACGATTACTAAAAAATGTGAGTTGTTCCAGTTTCTGTCGCGTTCTTCAATAATGATAAAGAAATTTTGTCATTTCATTACTCTCTCACTACTTAAACCCATTCTACAAGATTCAGCAGAAAAGATTACCTCCATGACTCTATTTTCCTCAGTCAATAGCAAATAAATTTTCGGTATTGTTGGTTCCTAGGCACAACATTAGAGTGCCATTGAATTGTCATTAATTGTGATCGTGAGGGGGATATGAATGCGCGACTCTAAAAATATTAGTGGAACATTCATGAAGTGCAATATTCATGTTATGTGCAATATTCTTCAGCCACGACGCTAGATGCTAGAGCCGCATGGCTGGAGTCTTTGCGACTTCCTTGCAGCATCCAACTTCGAGTTCATTTTCTGATCAGCAAATGCTGTAATACTCTTATGAAGGGCCAATGAAACAACCTTATAACTAACTTAAGAAAAATCGCACGATAGAATCAGTGGATTATGATTTCTATTACAGTTGTTATAATACCCACTGTCCTTAGAATTCAAATGCCCCCTTAATGCTGAACTCAAATTTGGAAAAGTACCTACTTCGAATCACGAAAAATATTAAACTTCATAATTTTCGGTCATCCAGCATAGGGGAAGGTTATGCCATAGATAAGCAATAGCGTAAGTAGATATCCCATGGTATAGGGCGTTTACGTCGCAACTTTTACTGTTAACTCAAGCCGAGTATTGTCGATTACTGTCGATTATTGTCGATTTTTACTGTTTTGTTGGGGTGAAACTGTTAGAACGGCACAGTATGGGAGACTACCAGCGTCACACAGCTTCACGGGAAAGAATTACGTGGGCTATCGGCTTGAGTTAACATTGAAAATTGCGACATAAACGCCCTATACCATGGGATATCTACTTATGCTATTGTTTCTCTATGGTTATGCTATACTCTTATGAAGGGTCAACAAAAGAACCACGTAACTTTGAAAACATTCGCACGATAGACCAGTATTATGACTCTTATGAGAGTTTTTATGAGAGTCTCTGTTTATTCTGGAAAGAGTACAAACTATGAAATACTTAGGAATAGTAGTTGACCAGCACCTTAAGTGGAACAAACACATAGAATATTTATGCTCGAAGTTAAAGTATTTGATCCATATCCTCTACAAAATAAATAGAATAAGAAATATAGATATCACTAGGAAAATTTATTTCGCATATGCACATTCATTATTCCAATATATTATAGAGGTGTGAAGTGCTGCTTTCGATTCTCATGTAAAAAAGCTTTTTATCTTACAAAAGAACATGATTAGAGCGGCCCTGGGAAGACCTCGAATTTACTCAAGTAGAGAAATTTTCCTAGAATTAAATGTTCCAACTCTAAGACAGACTTACATTAAAAGTGTAATTCTGTACTTGAATAAACATAACCATTTATTTACCACTCACACAACTCCCTACAAAATTCGAGCAAATAACACAAATAGATTTAATATATACTTCACAAAACTCACTATATGCAGACATCAACTTCCGTACTATTGTAATTACTTAATCAACAAAATACCAATAGGCTTTGTTTACAGAAATAATTATAACCAAATCATTACTCTCAGATATACAGATTTGGGTTGATAGCAACATTTTCTTTAGGCTGACTTAGACCTGTAAACTAAGTTTTGTTTCAGTTGGACGACCGTTACCATGTCTCTGATTTTGCTTTTTTGTCATATTCATAATGATCGAATAGCTTGGATCTTCATCATCTCTTTTCTTGCCTTTCTCAGTACCGAGAAATCTTTTGTCACCATTTATCTCCATCTAACAATCTTTCACATCTGCATCTATTGCTGATTTTCCCCCTTTTCATTTTTTCTTCTTTCGTTCGCCTTTTCTTTTAATCTATTAAGCGTTAGCCTACATGGAAAGTTATAGTTTTCTTTCTCTTCATATCTTTCTTCTCTGACCTTGCTTACTGATAGGATTTTTCTTTCGTATTATTATTATTATCTTTCATATATATAAATAGATATATTATACGTATTATTATTCTATTTTAGGCTACTTCTTGTACTGTTACTCATTCCCCACACACAGATCCGTCTATGTGGGGAAAATATTCACAAATCTGTTTTTAGATATGTTGTCTATGTATCTTGTGCTTTGTATTGTGAATTGAAATTGAATAAAATTGAATAAATTCTAGCCAATAATGTTGCAATCACACTTGAAAGGCACTACACGTTATAGAAAACAAATATAGACTAACTATAAACTCGCCATCTTCGATGTATTTTCAACCAGTAACAGAACAGGAAGTACTGGAAACTATCAATACTCTTCGAAATGATAGTGCCCCAGGTCTTGACGAAATTGACAACAGAACTCTGAAAGCAGTAAAATGGCACATTGCAATACCGCTAGCGGATGTTTTCAATAAGAGTCTTTCAAGTGGCGTCTTTCCAAATTCAATGAAAGAGATTTGTATAAGACCTTTACATAAAGGTGGCGATAGATCTGAACTCAACAACTATAGGCCAATAGCATTAGTCAGTAATATTTCAAAGATCCTTGAAAAACTTGTAAAAAAACGATTAGTTAATTATCTTGAATCAAAAAACCTTTTGTCACCCAATCCGTATGGCTTTTGACAAAACAGATGTACAGAAGATGCTATATTTGAGTTGACAAGGTCCGTAATCAACGATCTGGATAATGGTAAGAAATGCCTTGCAGTATTTCTGGATCTAGCAAAGGCGTTTGATACAGTTTCTCATGGCATCTTACTGAAAAAGCTTCAGGCTATGGGTGTAAGAGGTGTTGTTTCAGAATGGTTCAAGTCATATCTGGAAAATCGTAGGCAGAGAGTCAGGATTGGGAGAAACCTACGTGCAGGAGATGGCCTTCCAGTTAGCTTCGGAGTACCACAAGGAACCGTTCTTGGACCAATACTCTACCTCATCTTTGCCAACGAGCTGTGCTCTATGGATGTCGGTGGCAAGATTATCGCCTTCGCCGATGACACAGCAGTAATATTCCGGGGAACCAGCTGGGAGAAGTTCAGCTGAACTTGGAATGGGAAAAGTTACCTCCTGGCTATTCAATAACATTCTGATGATTAATGCCTCAAAAACAAATTTTTTTGCTTTCTCACTAACAGACTCCAAGAAGCCTTCTAATCAGACAATCGAACTATATCATTGCAAATTGGATAGTATGAATTGTAACTGTCCTTCAATAGAGCGCACAAACAATATAAAATATTTAGGAGTCATAATAGATGAATTACTTCGCTGGGATGAACACATTTTACATCAAACGGCTAAAATCAGAAAATTAATTTACAAATTCATCCAACTCAGGCAGCTACCATCAATAGACATGATGAAAAATGTTTATTATGCAATAGTCGAGTCCATAGCAAGATATGGCATTTTGGCCTGGGGAGCTACAAATTTCGGCCACATCGATCCTATCTTCAAGGTTCAGAAGCTAATTTTGAGGATAATAGGACGCAAACATCCACTCTCCCCTTCAGTACTACTATACTCGGAGCTCAGAATCTTCAGCATCAGACAGATTTACATTCACAGACTTCTAACATTCACCAGAAAGAACCCACAACTCTTCATCAATTTGAATCACCCGCAAGGAGCACGAAGAAGGAACATGGGTTTGGAATTCCCAGGATGACAACATCAGCTGCTCAGAGGTCAGCCACATATTTAGGACCAAAAATTTTCAATAGACTGCCAATAGCTATTAGAGAAACAGTTCCAATCAATTCATTCAAATCGAAAACAAAAAGTGGCTCCTGTCCAATAGAATCAATCATGGAGAACAATTAGTTCTATGAAAAATTTCCATACTGTTTCATTCTCATTTTCTTCATTATAATGTTTTTTTTCCCATGAGTATTATAAATGTTTTTTATGTAAAATTTTTATAAAATTTCTACATCTTAGGTTATCAATTTTCTTTTTCAAATTTGTGTATTGAAATGTGGTTTTTATGAACTTCTAATGACTTGCAAAATGTATCTTTATTAGAATTTCTAACTTTTGGCATAAAATCTTAAAAAATAGCAAAATTATTGGCATCCCGACACATATTCATATATAGTGGGGGCCACATTTTCTTAGATCAGCAAGAAATCAACCAATTGTATTAATACTTTGTAAATAATTGTACCTTATATGCTTCTTGTAATCATTTCTATAATTTGAATAAACTCCTCTGGTCGTGTTGTACCCTCGACCAGAGACATTATTATTATTATTATTATTATTATTATTATTATTACTATTATTATTATTATTATTATTATTATTATTATTATTATTCTTGGATACTGCACTCAAGTTTGTGAAAAATATACTAAAAAAAAGCATACATTTTTCCACTCTCACAGGAGGTAGCAGCACCCACAGGACGTACTGCAGAGATTTTGTACAGAGTAAGGAGTAGAATGAGAGTGAAAGCAGCTGAGATAAGTAGATTCTATCATCGAGATGAAGTCGAAGTCATGCTTGAGAATGGGGAAGCTGAAATAGAACATATCATGTATCTGTCAGAGAATTCGACAACGTACAGAGCAGTCCAATTTGGTAAGACATGTAAGAAAATATTTTTGAATAGTTTTCAAAATCATAGAATGAAAAGAAATTATAGGTTTCGAGCAAGTAGCTGTATTGTTATCGCTAGATACGATGTCAACAAACACAAGATTAGATAATAACGGTTCTCCAGGCTACAGTTTTGAACAGCCAAATGAAAAGGAAAATATTATTGCTATTTATTTAATAATATAAAATAATAATATTTGAGGTTAGGTTCTTTGGTACTTACTAGTCGGCGACCTAAATAATTGGTCGAGCTGTATAAATTGAGAATTAGCCAGACACCTGTGGCAAATTTAGTTGCATACAAATAGCAGTTGCTTAAACTACTATCAGAGGGTTAGTAACAAGCATGGCATGTCAATGTAAAAGAAAAAGCGTTTTAAAAAATACAAAAATATTTATTATATCATACAAGCATGGACAAAATGTATAAAAAAAAAAATATGAAGGAAATGGGATGTACCTTTACTCAGCACATGAATACATTTGTAATTTCAGGATATGCCAATCAGAATACAGTAATTGACTGGCGGTAAAAGCGAATTAATTCAAAATATACATTCATTTATCATATAAACAATAATAAATTGTAAACTATGAAGTACCCAAATTTATGTAACAGATACAAACTTAATATTTAAAACAATAATATTCGCTCTTCATGTGGTAACCTAGCAGATTAGTATGAGCTATATTTTGACAATTTTGAATCACATCATTGCGTAGTAGTGAGGCTAGTGAGAGCACCAATGAGAGTGGATATTTAAACTATATGCAAATTCAAAAATACGGAAGTAGGGTTGTGAAAAGAATAGGGTAGGTCCAAGCCCACTTGCTTGCTAGAGGTCACCAGAGACAGACACCAACTTATAGAGCACAAGACTAGATCCTTTTCAATATTTGCACTTTTAAGTATCCAAATTTAATATTTAGAAATTGATTGTATAAGACTCAGTGAAGTTGTATTATAACAGGAGTCATTAATATTAAATAATCCCCTTGAAGAAAATGACACCAGCCCACCAGGAGGGCTGAGGACATTGAAACAAATCCGGATTGCAATCAAAATTGTGAATTTTGACACGTGAGTTCATTTGAGAAATTATTTAGGAGGGCCCTCAGTGCTTTTAATTATCATAATTGAATAAAGCTAGCTCATCAAAAGGTTGTTTAAATATTAAAAAGTAATATCAAAACTTGCGCAAGTATAAAACATAAAGGGAATATTTTTTAAGAAACGTTTATGAGATTACTATCTGGTATTTAAATATGCACAGAGGGAATATTTATTAATATTTGTTTTATTGTAATTATATGCTCACTTATATATTTTTATCAGTAATTCATTAGATTCTTTACAAAGCTCATGTTCATAACATAAATTGATTTATCTAATTTCCACCAGAGGCAGAACCCAAGCCCTGAAAAAAATATATATATTTTCTGAGATTTATATTTAATATCTAATTTTTTATATTTATTTGGAGAGAAGATTTATAAAGTTTTATTCGACAAGCAACAGCAAGTCAATAACTGAGCTGTATTATTTGAAAGTATATATATATACTTGCTGATTAAAGAAGCACATGGTAATAATTCGTGCTAAGAAACAAAGTTGTGAGCTATCTGTGATATTTTTTGATATATATTTATTCTCATATTATTTTTATATTTGTTACTCTATATTTTTTATTTATTGCTCATTGATTTTTCATGTAATTATATTATTTTTGTGTTTATTGAATGGTGAACCCTTCATTTATTACCCTATCACCATGCATGACCAATCTTGTTATATTCTATTTTATTGTTACTGTTGACATATTATTGAAATTATCAACCAACTGTATTTTTCACCGAATAAGTTGGATCAATCAGCAATATACAGCAGTGATTGTTAAATCTTTGAAAATAATACATTCCCAAGATTTATTTAAATCATCCAGGACCAGCACATCTGATTTGAAGAAACTCAAAGGTCATAGTATTGAGTTGCAGCAGCAATATAAATCAATAAAATTTATAAGGTATTCTGATAGAGTGTCGCCTTTGATTCCGCTCGGTATCATTTTTCATTGCTGACCATTTTGGTGAATGGTGGCGAGTGGCATTGGGGGCGATACCGCATTGTCTAATACGATAATCAGAGCCCTTATATCTGTCTACCTCTACTGCATCTATATCTATGGAGTCCACCAAGTCAGTCACAAAAACTGTGAACTATTAAAGCGGCCGACGTTTGCAGCCAGCGAAAGCAGAGAATTGTTTGAGCTCCTAGAAGAGCTGGTTAGAAACTGGTACTATTGTTCTTTCAGGAGTCACGAAAAATATATATATTCAAAAATCTTTGCTCTACCGACTGCGGCCAAGCAGGGCACACGTTATAGAAAAAATAACGTTACAGACAATAAACAGACTTTGGCCCTAATGTACTAAAAATACTAATTTCTTGTATATTAATACAGATAAGTTAGAAAGTTATTGTTTTTCAATATTTATTTATTCATGAGGAATTCTGTGATATTGTTGCAGTAGCATGTATATTTTTAATGAATCCGCTAATTTAACTTCATAGTGGGCGATAACAAGTATACACAGCTGATGCTCTGACGGGATAATGGGATAACGGATAATGGCACAACAGTGCATTTCAGGCAGATGGGAGTCTAGTTCCACTCGCTACTTCCTCAACTACTGAAAAAAGTTTCTCCACTGACTATACCCTATTACCACATAATACAAATACAGCATTGTATTTATATTTTGTGCTATTACTATAACATTACAACAATGCCCGGTTGGCTGTGACTGTGTTTATTGCCACCTAGCTACCTAATTCCCAGACAGACCCAGTCTCGTTTCTCATGAGATAGATGAGTATTGTCATAGAGAAAAATAGCATAGGCTATTATTTCTCCAAGGTATTGTTTTAGTTTCTTCAAACAAAAAGTTACTCACTCGCTCAATTCATGGAATTAGTCAATCCACATTTATAAGTCTATTTCGTCATTCACAACATTATGCATTGTGTCTATAAACATTATCATTATTGAAAAATAAAATCAAGCTGATCTGAAACATAACAGGCACATCTGCTAAGAACTGTTTCAATAACTGGGGACAATAACTAAAAAGTGCTTGATATTAGCTTCGATTGATGACTTTCAGACATGAGTAAGCCTACACTGTATGTTTATATATATGTTCCAGAGGGTCTAGTTATTCTTCCCAGAGATGAAATGACTGACAGGTGAGATCAACACTAAATATTTCATAAATGTAATGTTAATGATAGTTTTTGGACATGGAATTTTTGGTTAGCCTACATCCAGTCTTTAATTTCACTGGGGGCTACTTTATTTATTTATTCATGGAGACAACAGGTTACCCCCAATGTGTCTCCTTCACAAATACAACAATACAAGATTACTATACAATGAGAAATGTAACTTACAATTGCAATATTGTTAAAAAAATATATAGAAATACAAGAGAAGGAAAAAGTAGATATTTACAAAAAATTGATATATACAAAAAATTATCATAAAACAGAATATAGACATGAAAATATTCTAGAATTAAAATAAAAATGTTACAAAGAATGGAAAAAACTAACAAATGAATGTCAGAGGACTGATACCTGCCAATGAAGCAACAAAATGAGTAAGAAGTACGAGTACACAGTGCAATAGATACACACCTATATACAGCAAAAATAATCGATTACACGACTGAGCAAGGATATCTCACAATAGACTGTTTAATATTCTATAAAATTTTCCACAAGAGAGCCAGAAAATGTCCAGTTGTCCAGAGAAACAGTTGAAAAGTCTTTGAATTCTATTGACCAGAGAATTAAAGTGACTCACAGTTCTGAAACGGGCACAAAAAAAGAGAAAGTGGAGCGACGTGATATGGTAGATATTATATTATAAATATTGACATTTGAAAGCAAATATGGGGAATCTGTCTTATTATTAATTAAGCTATGAAGGAAAATCAAAGACTTAACATCTCAATTATTCCATTTGGAACATATTTCTCAGAGTGTCAGAGGGAAAGTCAAACGGAAAAATTTAAATTGAATTTCCTGAAGTACATACACCTTAAAAATTTATTTTGTAAATGCTCCAAAAGTAGTACTTGATCATTACAATAAGGGTTCCAAATTTCAGAAGCATACTCAAGAATACTTCAGACAAGAGATTAATACAGGAATATTATGGGTGACATCATTGAAAGGTGAACATTTTCTCTGGATAAACCCTATCTGCTGATTGGCTCTACTACACAAGAGGTCTATATGCTAATATTGAATGTTAAATCAGAGCTGTAAATCACACCCAGATTCTTAAAAGATTCTACCTCCTCCAACGGTATACCATCAATACTATAGATGCATCTATGTGGAGCTACCTGCCGGGAAAATGATAAAGTTTTGCATTTAGCTATATTTATTCTAAGGCCATTATTCATACACCATACACTTAGTTTATCATTATTCATACACCATACACTTAGTTTATCAACATCCATTTGAAGGCTAAGAAAAACTTGAAGGCTACATAAACTTGTATTGATTTTTCATCAATATGTTGACAAAACCCGTAGTAGTCATGAGATTGTTGTTCAATTAAACTAGGCACAGCGCCAAGAGCGGCTTCCATTAGCCAAAGATATTCGTTGTTGATAACCGTCCACGAAACGAATTTCACTGAAATTCCGTCCAATGTGTCAGTTTTCATTGAAACTTTCTCATCAATGACGACAGAATCTCTTCCAATGGGGTGTTTTCGTCCGAACTTGAAGAACTCACCCAAAAATTCTTATTTCTTTCGGATCTAGAAATCCATCGAACATAAGGCCGTTCATTTCCGAACAGTTCTGTTCTACTAGACACGCCCATGCATCAATTAGCCTAGGTATTGATATTTTTCTAGGGATCGCTGGGTCTAGTTTGCTTTGAATCGGATCGGTTCAGATGAAAACGGTTCCAGGTGGAATCCAATAACCTTTCCAATACCCCTGTAGCAATCAAACCCTTAGAAGTGAGTCACTTTTGTCATAGAGCCACAATAGTAGGCACCAGCTCTCATTATGATGTATTTTGAATGTTGTTGATGACCAATCAACAATATTTTTCGAAATAGAAATACATTTTTAACTCGAACATTAACTTTTGCTTAAACTCAACTGTTTGTGACTAGTGAATAATAAATTATTGACTATCGATCAGTTTTTTTATAGAATTTTGAAAAGAATATAATAGTGTAAAATCTAATGGACGATATATCACATTTCACATTTTAGATTGCTGTCTAAAAATAATCCCAGAATTAGGATCTGAATATCTATAAAAATTCACAAAGGAGAAGGGTTGATTTAGAAGACTCTTTATAATCATGTGAGTCTACAACTTGTTCCATGGAAACCCTTTGCTAAAATGTATGGATTCAAACCACGAATAATGTCCTTCTTTTTTGCAGGGTCACTTTCAAATACCATCTCGATCAACCAATTCTTCAGTTTGAAGCTTTCAATGCAACACAAGGAATTACTATTGAAGTCACATCTCAGTGGAATCAAGAGATTGAAAATATTGATGGGGAAATTGTGTAAGCAAGATAGTACAAGACAGTTACAGTAATTGGTGTTCTTAAAATATCCAGTGTTCGAATTTTAGTTGTGCATATAGCCTGTCTCCTCAGAGAGTAACTCAAATATCATCACAGTATTCTGTGAACTAAGAAAAAAATTGGATTTTATTTCCGTAAAAATGTAAAATTCTAGTGTATTGTAGTTGTATCACTTTTGTAACCTTTCAGCATGAGATTTTTGAGATCCTACACATTACACACTCTACCTTCACCGCTTCACTGTGTCTTGACCCTAAAGGTCAATGACTATTTCTTCATCATTGTTTACTAATAAATCACCATCATCGTGGATAAAACTTTAGATTATTCTAGTAGTTTGGAGTTTGAAATAATTCAAGATAGATAAAAACAATATAAAAACTTGTAGTACCCTTTATTATTAAAAAGTTTAAAATATTTCAACGACTAGTTTCGACCATAGCTTAAGTCATTTTAGGATCGAAACTAGTCGTTGAAATATTTTTAAGTTTCCATTAATAAGCTTACTACAATTTTTTATATTGATTTTATCAATTTCAAGATATATATAATTCACAATAAGATTAAGTACCCTTTTGGATTTCCTACTGCACCAAGCACTCTATAATAAAAGTATATAGTTATCTCTATAATATGAGGCTACACAAAATCATCTATTAGAGTGATTAGAGGTTGAATAGAGGTAGATAGATTATATTGTAGAATATGATACAAAGGATAAAGTGTATTCCAAATAAAAATATCTTGGGTTGAATGCTTAAAATTTGAGAAAGATTGGAAGCACAATTGTAATTACCT
The DNA here is from genome assembly GCF_014356525.2 of Nilaparvata lugens. Lineage (NCBI taxonomy): Eukaryota > Metazoa > Arthropoda > Insecta > Hemiptera > Delphacidae > Nilaparvata > Nilaparvata lugens. The sequence goes on from NC_052507.1 coordinate 21,560,792, forward strand.
AGTCGTAAAGACTTCCTTCCAAGCTACTCATATTTGTTTAAAATTCGATTACTTTGTTTTTTATTCAAAAATTATTATGGTTGAATTGCAGAACATGTGAGATGCATAAGGACAGTCCTGTTAGGCCTGCTACTCACAAGGAGACGGAGATTTTAGTCAATGATAACAGTGATACTGAAAACCCAACGCATACATGGAAAGTGATGGACTCAACGTTGAAAACCTTCTTTGAAACTAAAATATATGAGGAGTGGAGTTGCAAAAACAAGGTTGGTTAAGAACTAACATTGCAATCGGATAAATTTATATTAATATTTGTCATTAAGAATCAACTCTGAAAGAGTTTCTCGGCAAAGCTAGGTGATAGAGAAAAGATATCATCAACCATATCAAATGCCATGCATACGGTAATACGTCTCTGGTTAGGTATGGGTAGGTTCTTCTGCCCTTTAGGTTCTTTGCTGGCCTTATTCGTCTAGCTTGCTTCTTTCCGTCAATAAGTCAAAAGAAGCTTTCAGACTCACCGGTTGCTTTGAATTACGAAGCCCATGGCTGCTAAAATCTTGATACCGCTGGTGTTTGATTCTGGATGCCAAGGAGCCCTGTTCAAAGCCGCTCAAAGCGGCAAATCTTCTCCTACGATTTTAAACTTCAATGAAAATTAATTATTGATGAAATTTTGACAAAATAATAGAGAATTAACCTATTTTTCATATTTCCAATTGATAATTTAATAGGGCAATACATTCAATTTCCAGCAATGCAATATAAAACTTTCAATCTACTTGTTTTTTCATAGACTCTTGTGGGATGCAGGTTACACCAGCTCAAAATAAATACAACAATTCTACAATATTATCTCAAATAATAATTATCATATGATTACATTCAATGGGAAATTATTGAGGTCTAATATTAGCTATTGTGGTCTTAGATAGAGAACTCTATATTATTTTCCTATTTGCAATAGCTCTTCAATTCACATTCTTATTTTTCTAAAACATGTCTGCTTCCTCTGAGCTCTGACATGTGAAATAATTTTGGATTCTAGGATCTGAAAACTTAAAATGGTAATAAAAAGTCTGGTATCAAGTTTTTCAGTCACCAGTTCTCAATAATGTTATATAATGTTATTCATGCTCGAATAAAAATATTTTTCTTGGATTCAATGTTTGCAGGATTATGAGTTTTCTAGAGTAGTGAATAAGCTGATTACAACGAGGGACGACATTCGGGTTTATTACCCAGCTGGAGTGAAGGTTGGAGTATTGAGCATCTACAACAATAGAAAAGCTCTTCAAATAGCACAAGTAAAATTCTTCAAAGAACTTCAACCAATCAAGTACAGTGAGTAGGAGTATTGTCAATCAATCCCTTCCAGTCCAGTCCAATCCAGTCAAAAGGATCACAGTAGAAGCACTTGCACAAATGGATCATTTAATTGATAAATATACTATTTATGATAGAATAATATCTATTCAAAATTCGATAGTCAAGCTCACAGAATACGTCTGTCAGCTCTAAGAAATATTTATAATATGCTAGGCTATTCGACAATACTGATATTACAAGCTTGTAGCCTACTTCTGTACTTCTAATATTTTTTTTCGCGAATGATGCTCTCATGCACTCTGATTGTGCGTGGGTCCAGCCAATAGTCCAGGCAATGAATGCTCAAAAAAGGGTATAGAGGGAAATGTTTGGAAGACAATTTTTGACCCCACAGTTCTGACCCCACAGGGTAGTAAGGAGGTAAACATATCAAAAGTCCCCACCCCAACCCCCTGTGCTAAGGGGGTGGGGGTAGTTTAAAGGTACCATTTTTTGGTTTCTCGCATAAAAATCGAAAACTGTGTATCTTAAGGACTTGACTGTCATATAACAAATTAAAGCTTAAATGATTCCCTACAATATTCATCCCACAAATATTTTTTATCTCCTCTAGTTTTCGAGATATCCGTTCTTGAAAGTGTGATTTTTTGAAAAAAAAAAACACGTTTGCCACCAATTTTTTTATATTTTTGCTCTTATAACTTTTAAAAAATCGACGGGAAAAATCCATGCTGAATATGAGCTTATGAAGCATTAAATTCTCTCAAATTCGATGTATAATTTCACGCTTTTACGAATTTTCCTACACCCTCCGCATCAGTTTTAGTGTTTAGTGTGGAATTTTCATTTTTGCAACAATAGACCAATAATTGAGAAAGGAATTTGGAGGGAATTTTTTAAACAAAATTCTTCACGTTGCAGCTTTGTTTAGACTATTTGAGAGGAGAACATTTCAAAAGTCCCCATTCCTGACTAATGTGCTAAGGGGATGAGGGTGGTTTAAAAGTTGAATTTTTCAGCGTTTTGCATCCACGCTCATTTCTTGAGAACAATGCATTCAACCGACATAACTAACTATTGAAAAATGAAGCTTGATAAATTCTCTACACTTTTTGTTTAGTGGAATTTTGTGATATTCCCAACAGTTCCCGAGATATTCGCTCTTGAAGGTGTATAAATGTTAAAATAACAGGTTTTTATCCAAGCTCATCCAGAGCTTTTAACTCTCCAACAATGCATCATAAAAACTTATGCTTATCGTAGGATTGTAGAGGATTGAATTCTCTTTGAAATAATGTATTATTTCACTATTCCAAGTTTACCTTTCATTGTTTTAGCAGCTTCAATGTAGGGGGTAAAATTCTAATTGCTTCAACAAGTGTCAACTCAGCGGTTACACACCTTCAACATATGGGATAAAGATACGCTCCTTTGATATGTTCACCTACTAACTAGTCCAAACCAAGCTGAAAAGTCAAAAATTGTGTCACAGTCATCCCCTTCAAATGTCATTGTCAAACGATTTGCAGATTGATTTGGACTAGTTAGTAGGTGAACATATCAAAAGAGCGCATCTTTATCCCCTATGTTGAAGGTGTGTTACCGCTGAGTTAACACTTGTTGAAGCAATGAAAATTTCACCCCCTACAATGAAGCTGCTATAAAGATGAAAGGTGAACTTAGAATTGTGAAATAATACATCATTTCAAAGAGAATTCAATGCTCTACAAACCTACGATGAGCATCAGTTTTCATGATGCATTGTTGGAGAGTTATAAGCTCTGGAAGAGCAAAACATTAATTTTAATATTGTGGGAAATCATTCAAGCTTTAATTTGTTATATGACAGTGAAGTCCTCAAGATACACAGTTTTCGAGTTTTATGCGAGAAATCAAAAAATGGTATCTTTAAACCACCCCCACCCCTTTAGCACAGTGGGTAGGGGTGGATACTTCTGATATGTCTACTTCCTTACTACCCTCAACAGAACTGTGGGGTCAAAAATAAAATTGTCCTCCCAAGTTTTCCCTCTATAACCTTTCTTTGACTGGACTATAATGAAAAGTGAAAAGGTGATTTGGTGAGATTATCAAACGTCCATGCTTACCGGCGTGATTCGAGGCCATGACCAGGTAGCGCTAGTAGATTAAAGGGTGAAACGCCTAAGTCGTATGGATTATCCTTGCCGGCAATACATAATAATAATATATCAGCTATCTAATAATTATATTACAATCACTAGAATTCATCATAATAACATCACAGATATTATATATCTCCAGTTATTCAAAGCAACCTATATCAAATAATTGAACAATCATTAGTAACTCAATAAAGTTCACAAATCAATAATAAGTTACGTTACATGTTTATAAGTGATTTTGTGATAGAGCAACCTACAGATTACACTACATAAGTAAGTGATCCTTGTTAATCTATTTATTTTTTCCCCCAGTTGGAAAATTGAGGCTAGTGAGGAAGACTGTGGTAGGCGCTGAGGAATTCCTTGGATCTTTCCACAATGATGTAGAAACGCGGTATGAAAAATATCTACTATATTTATATTTATTCTTTCCTCATAATTTCTCTTCAGTTCACGAACTCATACGTTATTCTTCCCTGGATGCATACAATGGCTGGATTATCGATAGGGGATCAAAAGTTGGCTGGAGAATATAGAGACTATAATAATACTATTATCGGGACACCAAGCTTCGTTCCGGAGTACAAAAGCATAGAAGCATAAAATCATACAGTGTATATTCATTTATTAATTTATACACTATAAATACTGCATTCAGCTCAAATTATCAGTCCAAACATTTGAAAACATAAAAGTTTTAACTTCGATTGTTTACATTCCAAATTGAATATCGAAATAACACTCTCTAATCACTTAAAACTGTAAAATAATGATTAACTTTGAAAATTCTGATATATCGTACTTCAATTTAGAATGATATATCAAGTTTGCTACAATATTTGTTAATATATATGGAAAAATAATGGATAATAATAATTATTATCCTTATCATGTCCTTCAGCGAATTTTCCCAGAAATGAGACCATGATTGTGCAATCGAATTTTTATATCAAGAATCTCCTATATTGCAAATTTCATCAAAATCGTTAGAGCCGCGTTTTCGAGATCCATTGGACATAAATATATAACCATATAGATATAAATAAATGAATATAAATAATAATGTATATATATAAAAGCGAAATGGCACTCACTGACTCACTGACTGACTGACTGACTGACTGACTCACTGACTCACTCGCAGAACTAAAAATCTACCGGACCGAAAACGTTCAAATTTGGTAGGTATGTTCAGTTGGCCCTTTAGAGGCGCACTAAGAACGGATTTGGAAAAATTTCCAAATATACGTCCAAAATCTGCATTTTTCCAGCGTTTTTTGCGCTTTCTCAGCTTTATCGAGAACAAATGAACAGAAAATGTTCAAATTTAGTACAGAAGCTGAGCTAGGGTGTAATAATGTTGTGTTAGAAGGAATTTGCAATAACGTCAAAGATACGCCCAAAATTAGCGTTTTTCCAGCGTTTTTTTTTTGCTTTTTCTCAGCTTTATCGAGAACAAATGAACAGGAAATGTTCAAATTTAGTACAGAAGCTTAGCTAGGGAGCTAGGGTGTAATAATGTTGTGTTAAAAGGAATTTGCAATAACGTCAAAGATACGACCAAAATCAGAGTTTTTCTCAGCTTTTCTGCGTTTTCTCAGTACTTTGACTTTCTGATGAAATGAAGCGTGCTCAAATGAAAAATGCAGGCGGGCGAAGCGAGCCCGTTGATCTCATTTCTGAATGATCCAGTCGGGGGTCCAGGGGGCGGAGCCCCCTGGCTAGACGGACATGGCGAGCGAAGCGAGCCTGACGGCTTGTGATATAATATGATAATACCAATATCGGGGCACCGAGCTTCGCTCATTATTTATTCATTAATAAACAGAGCACAATCATTCTTTGAAATGATTGGGGTAGGACTAACAGGCACAGCCTGAAACGGTTTCTTCCCCGAATTTTGATTTATACACTACTAGCTTGCCCGGCGAACTTCGTACCGCCAAAAAGTCAATGTATCTCATGTTACACTTGACTTCATTTGGTGAATCATGAAATTTATTTGACAATCAATATTTTCATTCACAACCTCAATACGGACTTCCTATGTGCTTAGTCTTGCAACATTTATTATTCCGAAAACATATTCTTCTCAATCAATTGGTAGTGCTATCTATCAGTAATTGTTGAATTAAAAAATAGATTCGTAAAATCAGTGTTTCAAGGATGAATTTAATGTTTTCATAGTTGTTGATTGTCAATAGATAGTCCAGGAAATAGGCCTATGCGATGTACAATGAATTGCACAGAATTCCATCTTCCATTTTAAGCTAAGCTAAGCTGAATTCAAAATAAAATTTAATTTAGTCCTTCAGCAATTGATGTATTCAATATGAACTTTCTTTCATGAGATGAATATTTTTTTTTCAACATTTTCCAGTTTCTCAATGATAGGGAGTGATAATAATATTATTATTTGCATGGGTCTTCTAATGAACGATTATCTACAGCTGGTACTAATCAACTTCAACTCTAAACTACCGTTTTAATACTTCAAACTTCTCAATAATTCTAAGACCAATCCAGAATAAGCCAACCTACGACGAAACGGTTCAACTACTCAAGAAGATGGAAGAAAGGAAGCCAGGAGTAACTGCCGAGAAGATGAGTGAACAGAGGAGCAGTGAACAGACCTAAGGAAAAATCTGTTTTGATTAAATAGAAGGACATCCAGGGCACAGAGACAAAAATAAGTGATAACCTGAAAAAATTGTGAAAAAAACTGTTTCCAATGAGAACTTATTGAAAATAAAAAAGCGATCAATGTGCGGGTTGGGGGAGTGCTTCTAGTGATGGACTCCAGTGTGGACATAAATAAAATTTCTGGTGAGTCTACACTAAGAAATGCTGAATTTGAGGTGAGTGAGCCACATCAAATATGACCTAAATTAGTAATTTATAATGTCCCTGCCGAGCTGAGTAAGGGAGAATATTAGTCAGCGAAGTTTATAATATGAATCTGCAATATTCAATGCAGATCGAGCAATTCAAAAATTAATTCACGCCAATTCTCAAAATTGGTCCAAAAGACAAAAATCAGGTTAATTGGGTAGTGGAATGTGCAGCAGATTCAAGGAGCAGACTCAAAAATATGAGGAAAGTATGTATATATAGATTGGTGTTGGAGCGTAGTTAAGGACTACGTGTCTGTTAGTAGCCTATCCTTCCGCTGTCAACCATTAAATCATATTGGCCGTCACTGTAATCACCAATGCAGCCACACATGCAGCCACTGTGCCCAAACTGGTCATCAAATCAACGTCAAATCAATGTCAAAATTAAAACAAAAAAGAAGTATGTGCTAATTGCAAAAAACCAACAAAATTCAGCAAACCACAAAGTTAGTGACAAAAGCTGTCCAGAATATGAAAAAGCATTGACTATGGGTATTAAAAACTTTTTTCATAATACCATGTAAACAAAAAGTTTTCAGTAAACAAAAAGTTTCTATTGTAGCACGAAATAATACCTCTAGTAGAAATATATGTGAGATGCTTAACAAATTGAAAAATTTCAACATGACTGTAAAAACCCCAAAAAGTAGAACTAATCTTGTTTATAATTATGGAGAATATGTAGATTTAGCTATTTCTTTTGCATGCAAGGAAGGCAACAGCATGCTGTTTCCTAAGGGGCTCTCAAAATTTCCAAAATGCTCGAAAATTGATTTCAATGAATGGCTACAACTTACTAACACTGAAGCAGAGTATATAAAAGTTTTCTCTGGATAATCTAATTGTCAAGTATTCATTATAGAAACAAGCTAGCAAGCTCATCAGAGATTCATAAATACACTTGCTCTTCTGTACAGTTGGAGTTTAGTTAATTACCCCTTTATAGTAGGAATTGATATTTTCAAAACAATGCAATCCAAGATATACCGGCAATAGGTATGTTGAGTTCTGTATTGGAGAATGAAGCCCTACGTTTTGTATTTTACAATCAAGGAATTAGAAATATAAATTACTTAGAGATACCAAGTCAATATAATGCTAATGCTACAGAGTATCCTGCTGGATTTTTCGAGGGTGTGTCAAAGTACCAAAGATATGTTAATACAATGATAGACCTTCGTAATCTCCTTGAAAAGGCTGATGCTGAAAATGCCAAAATCTGCAAGCAGATTCTCAATGGTATATGTCATGACGTGACAAGTAGTAGAGCAATAAAGTAGAGCATTTGATGGAGTAAAAAGAAAAGATATGAACATATTTAATAATGAAATGGAAAAATTTCTATTAAAAACAAACACTCTATACCGAATGGGATACAGTCTAGAAGAAGGAGGCAAATATGTTGAATTCTTAGAAGAGGAGAATGAGTTCAAAACAACTGAAAAATACATATTAGTCATTAGAGATACAGAGCTTATGCTAGATGGCGAGCTAATAAGTAGAATTAATGAAATTCACATCAACAAGCCCAAATTCCCACTAATCAGTTGGATAGAAGGAGTACCTGGCTGTGGAAAATCTACATATATAATACGAAAGCACTCTCCAGGGAAAGATTTAGTTTTAACTCAAACTAGAGCAAGCATGAAGGATATAAGATATTCAGTCTCAGCACAATACACCAGTCATAACACACCTATCCAGCTTAGAACAGACTACAGGACAGTGGCATCATAATTATATTATTAATAATACATACAAGAAATATGAAAAAGTATACATTGATGAGGGGCCAATGATGCATGCAGGTTACATTGGCTTTATTGCAGAATTAAGTGGAGCAGTGGAAATAATAGTTGTGGATGACTCTAACCAGATTCCATACAATCATAGATAGATCACAAGTAGTTACCAAGTGGAACAAAATTTCAGATTTCTGTGAGCCGGAAGAATGTATAACAGTAACTAAGCGGTGTCCAGTGGATGTCTGTTTTGCACTTCAATCATTCTACCCAGGAATCAGCACAAAGAATGCCCAAGTGGGATCAATACTTCCAACTTTTAAAAACGGCGAAACTCATCAGCTTGAGGAAGATACTCTAATCCTCACATTTACACAAAAGGAGAAGAAAATTCTCACTGATCGCATGAAGTCCCAAAGAATCAACACAATTCACGAAGCGCAGGGGCTCACATCAAAGGATGTAATGTTAGTGAAGATTGACACAAGAGACAATTCAATTTATAACAGTGTATCACATGCTATTGTCGCAATATCCAGGCATACAGAAAGCTTCAGATATCTCACAACAGGCTACAATGATACAGTACAGGATATTATTGATAGATGAAGGACAGGACAGAAAAAGAGCTTTTGGTATGGACCAGAAAAAACTTGGAAGGAGAAGCCAATACTAAACATTGTAAAAATTGATGAATAATCTGGTAGAAGAGCTTGACTCAGAAGATATAAATTATACTGCAACTCTGGATCCTAAATATGTGTTTGATTGCTTGGAACAGTTCAACCTGAGAATAATTAGTTTCAATATCAGAAGCTACAGCAAGAATGTTGACAAGTTCCTGATCCAATTAGAGGACTTACAGTGTGACTTTGATGTAATTGTATTAACAGAATGCTGGATTTCTTGCAATACAACTCCACGCATAATAAGTAACTACAATCTATATGCAACAGAGAAGAATCATCCACAGAATGATGGAGTAATTGTATATGTTAGAACTGATATTAACGTTGAAGTTGAGGAGCCAGAAATTCGACACGCCAACTGTTTGAATCTCTGCCTCGAAACTCAAGGAAGTATATTTGTCATTACTACTACTACTATTCATTGACTCTACGGCCCTTGAAGAGCCTTGGCCTCCTCCACAAGCCTTTTCCATGCATCTCTGTCTTGTGCTCGCTGTCTCCACCTTCTCACGCCCAAGGATTGAAGGTCTGCCTCCACATCGTCCAACCATCTCTTGCGTGGTCGGCCTCGTTTTCTTTGTCCTCCTGGTTGCTGATACAGAGATATACGTGCTGTACGGGTTTCCGTCATACATTCCACATGGCCCAACCAACGAATTCGTGCTCTTATAATTTCAGTAACAATGCTCGGTTGCCCATACAGATTATAGAGCTCATCATTTTTTCTGAGTCGCCACCTATCAGCCTCTAACACTGGCCCATGAATTCTTCTTAGGATTTTTCTCCCCCATCGATTCGACAGCATCTTATTACAACTTGTCAACACCCATGTTTCACAAGCATACTGGTCGCAGAACTGTCTTATAAATTTCAATTGTACTGCTCCAGCTTCAGCCTTGATCTAAGGATTTTCTGTAGGCTGAAGTATGCCCTATTTCCAGCTCTTAATCTCTCTTTGATTTTCATTTTTTAGTGATCAGGGATCCAAGATATTTAAAACATTCTGGTGTTTTAAAACGATGTCCTTCCAGTGCAAGCTCTCCAGGTGTCCTTCTCTGGTTCATTCTCTATTCATCCTCATGTAAACAGTCTTACTTTCATTGACTGCCAAACCTGCTTTTTTTTACTCTTCCTCCAATTTTCTGAAACTTTCAATCAGATCCTCCTCCCTTCGGGCTAAGATGTCTACATCATCTGCATATGCTAGGCACTGTGCCATTCTAGTAAGCAGTGTACCTCCAGCATTAAAACCCATATTTCTGACTGCTCTTTCCAAGACAAGGTTGAACAGAGTGCTCATACCCCTCTCAATGTCGAACTCTCGAGAACTTTGACCAGCGATTCTAACTTCGATTTTGGTTCTTTAGCTCCTGCCTGGCTTCACTGACTTCTTTAAACCCGGGTCCCGTTCTGCAATTGTATGTTGGTTTTCCAAAAATCTGGACCCACCTCTCTCACCGATGGGATTCAACAAATTCTCAAAATACTCTGCCCATCGATCCAGAACTGCAGCTGGGTCCCCAGCCAGATTTCCATGTTTGTCTCTTATCAGTTCTGCTCTAGCTTGGAAACCCTTCTTCTCTTCTCTTACCAAGCTGTACATCTCCCTTATTCTTCTGTTTGTGGCTTGTTCCTGTATCTTTTCAATCTTCCTCCTCTCCCAAGCTCGTTTCTTCTCTCTACATATGTTTGCTGCCAGAGTCCTGACTCTTACAAACGCCTCTCTGGTATTCCTAACCACTCTTTGCAGTGCTCTCTGCCTTGCTTCATTTCTCATGCTTATTGCTTCTCTGCATTCTTGGTCAAACCATTCTTCCCTCCGAACAGGTCGCATGTTGCCTAATGTTCCCTCTGCTGCTTTTGTCAAAGCACCTTTCAATATTTCCCAATCACGCTCCATATCATTGACTCCCTCCATCTCTCCAGGTGCTAATAGATGCTTTACTTTCTCTTCATCCTGCACAGAAATTTCCCTTGTCTTTAATTTATCTGTGTCAAATTTTGTCACTCTTGGGTTTCTTATTGAATGCAGTCGTGATATTCTCTGCTTGCATGTTGCCATCACTTGATAGTGGTCAGAGTCCACGACTGTCCCTCTAAAGGCTCTTACATCCATTATATCTGAAGCATGCCGTCTATCTATGAGAACATGATCAATCTGGTTCTGTGTATGACTCATCAGGTGACTCCCATGTTGCCTTATGTATATTTTTATGGGGGAAGCAGGAGCTCACAATAGTCTTTCTGTTGCTGATTGCAAAGTCGATAAGTCGAGTACCATTATCATTTGACTCTTCATGTAGACTCTCCTTGCCTATTGCTGGTCTACAGCATTCTTTCCTCCCTTCCTTGGCATCCATGTCACCCAGAATAATTTCACATCATGAGCAGGAGCCTCATGGTATAGCTGCTCGAGCCTATCATAGAAAGCATCATCAGAATCCTCATCACTTTCCTTCGTTGGATCATGAGCAGAGATCAGCGTGATTGTGAAGAATCTACCTCTTATCCTAATTGAGCACAATCTCTCATCAATATCCTTGAAGTCTATAAGCTGTCGAGGGATCAAGTCAATATTCCCATGTAGTTGTAGGAGACTTCAATATCAACACCATAGAACCAAATTAGCATTGTCAACTGCATGATTATGAGAACTCACTCAGTGAATTTGGTTTTGCTCACTGTATTAAACAGCCTACTCGCGTACACGACAACACCGCTACATGCTTGGATCACATTTTAGTAAATTTCAAAAAAGACCTGATGCCAATATTTTTCAAAACAGACCACTACATCACTATTAATTAGAAACCTATTAATTAGACTTACGGAAGAAGCAAAAAACAATATTTTTCCCACATGTTTGGAAACTTAAGAGATGCAAAGCAGACATGGCAGGTGATACGTGAAATAACTGAAGTTCAGAGACCAAGAACACAAATAAAAAAACTGGATGTACAAGGAAGAGAATTGAGACTGGGAGAGAATGATGAAGACATTGCAAAAGTTTTCAACAGATTTTTCAAAAATATTGGATCTGAACTGGCACAAAATATATTAAACAATCAACAACCTGCAGACAAACCCACAGTTACAAACACTAAAGTATGTGAGACATAATATTTTTTACACCTGTAGATGAAGAAGAAATGATAAAAAAAATCAGCAGTCTCAAATCAAACAGCGCACCAGGCCCAGATAACTTCAGACCAGAGCTCTTCAAACAGCATCCTGAATTTGTGGACATACTATAGATCTCTGCACACTGCATATGGTCTGCATCTTAACAAAAAGGGAGAATTGAAATTGGTTGAAGAAATGTTTGCAGTCATCAGCAGTGCTGACATGGAACAATCAAAGCCTCAGATCTGTTCTTCCGGACAGGGTAATGTGGACCATGTTCTTTTGTCTAATTCGCTGAATCATGAAGGATTTTCCAATGTTGATGCGGGTGATTTTTTGGGAGTCGGTGCTCATTGCCCAGTGATAACCTGAGTGACATTGGGCTGCTGGATGGGTCAGTTTCAAGCTTAGGGGAGTTGTGGTTGGGGCTATTGTTCCTAAATCTCTGGTCGGCAGTACAAAGGTGTTAAGTCAATTTTTGGTCAAAATGAGTTATGTCAATAGGAAAATGTAGAAAAAATTTGCTTTCAGATGGTACAAACGGCATAAGTCTAATATGAATATTACCTGAGTTATTGATGATGGTATTTTAGTCACATCTCACATCATGATGTAAAGGAATTTCACAGAATGGTACAAACGTCTTAAGTTGACTTATAACATTAGTATCATCTGTGATGAATTTCCCATTGTGGTACAAAAGTCTCAAGTCAACAAATGGCATTCATATCGCACCACTCGCGTTCCAACTTTTGGTACTTAAATCTTACTTGTGGCGTTGGTACCACTGACACGTTTTTAGAATTATCATACTGGCAATGGCATAACACAGATTGAGCATTGAACATTGGACACTTGGAAAACATGACTGTATGGAATTGATTTGTTTTTGATAAGAGAGAGTAGGGTTGAGTTTGTTCGTTTGTGCATGTGTTCGTTGGTCGCATCAAAACATGTCAACTTGTGGATTGCATACCGGAAAAACGGGAATGATTTAGATCTTCAAATTTTGCACATAGATTCTAAAAATATCAATCTCGTGCAACTGGAAGCCCACATTTTAATTTTCCTTCTAGATTTTTCAAAATTAATGTTTAAATTCCATTAATGGTACATTTGATTTCATTAAGAAATCACCAAATCATATATGGTCGAAATTAAAAAAGGAACATCTGTTTCTATATTGCTTTCTACCTGAAAAACATAGTTTTGAAACTACGTTTTCCTGATGCACTGTTTAGGCCTACACGTGGCAAGGATTATTAATTTTTCAGCTAGAAATTTTTAAGACAAAGTGCTAAATAAACGTTTACAGTTTCATCAATGCTGTATCGGCAATATGAAAACGCATGCAGTTAATATGTATTTGAATGAAGGTGTTGTTATTTATATAAAGAAATTATATTCTTCCATTTTTATTTAATAAAAATTTCAAAATTATTCGTGTCCTGATAGATTGACTGACTCACTGTACAGTCAGTCGAAAATTTTAATATTGGAATGAGGGGTATATTGGCAAGCTGAGCAAAAAAAATGTCATATGCACCTTTTCGTTATATCTTCAAATGAAAAATGAGTTTTGTGGGTTGTCAAAACTCCCTCTGAAAGGTAAACTATTCATTTATTCTATCTTTTAGTAAAATAACAATGATCATCCATCCATGTATCATCCTCTATACTATAATGAAGGAAAGAACTGGATTATAAATGTAGCCTATACAGGTGTAAAGTATAGGGAAATTATGTTTGACGCATTATCTCGTCAGAACTACTGGACTGATTAACTTGAAAATTTGTGTATAGATTCTTGCTTAACCGAGGGTGGTTATAGATCAATTTTAAATTCTTCAAGATTTGATTACATCAGTTTTCAGTTTGTCAAGTTTTCAATTATTCGTCATGCTTCCAGTTTGTACGGAAGCAGCAGAAGATTTCTCTTGAGAGGTTAGACTGATTTATCAAAAATTTGAGTTTGATTCAATTTTTATTATCATGCCTGAGGAGTTGCATTCTGGCTAAGTATTCATAGAATGGAACAAAATGACAATTTTGATAGTCATCAGCAAATAAAAACTCACACGTATCTGTCATGTTTATGAAGGCTGTTTCTGATTTCCCACACATCCATACAATCAACCATAAATTTCTAGTTCCAGGACATACTCACATGGAATGTGATGTTGATCTTTCAATCATTGAAAAACGAAAGAGAAAGACCCAGGTACCAATTTATCACCCACATGACTGTTACCAGTTGGTACGGTCATGTGGCAAGAAGAATCCATTTGTGGTACACGAAATGAAGCAGGATCATTTTTTTAGCTTTTCCCAGTTGTTGAAAGAGGGTTTAGTTCTCAAGAAAAGAAACAATGTGAACAATTTTTCTGGACCATACAATGGTTCCAGTATGTGAAGTCTGAAGTGGGTATTGTGCGTTACAAAGAGAGTTTAGGGGAAAATGTACCATTCAAAAGAATAAATTTCAAGAGAAGGGGGAAAACATTATGTCATTTACATGTGAAAAATCATACAACGGGATTTTACCAATTAGTTTGGAGAAGAAAAATGATCTTTTGCCTCTGATTCCACCTCTATTCCACGAATTTTACAGGAGTCTGATGCTTCAACCTGCGTGATGTGAATGATTCCCCTGCATGATTCCCATGCTTCAACCTGCGAGATGTAAATATTGATGAAGAGAATAATAATTGATTTATTTTTTCATTAAACTAAGTAATATTCCAAATCAAATAAATATATTTTTCATCTGAAAGAGTATTTTGATCAATTTATTACCTGATCTAATCTATATGCAAGGAATCTGGTATTTTAGACATAAATCAACAATCATTCATCAATATGGATGCTCTCAATGGCTTAAGTCATAAAATTTGAATAAATATCAAATTCTATCTGATATTGATTAAATGCATCAGTACCATTCAGAACTGTGGATGAAAACGAATATAATGTGTTAACTTTGAAATTTAATGTGTTTCAAGTCTTGTGTTAGAATTTTTTGATATCTTCTTTCCTCTCTACTGGAACAGTACTTTGTACTGCTGACCAGAGAAATATCCAGGGAATTGCCAGAAAATTTGAGTTGTTGGAGGATTTTTGTTTAGGACATGATGGTTTTGATTTTGTCTGTGTGTCAGAGCAGTGGCTTAGCAGTTCTGGCAGAGAGCAGTGTGTCATCCCCGGCTATTAGTTGGCATCCTTTTATGCTAGAGAGGAAGGATCACACAGAGGTAGGTACGCTAATCTTCTGTGCTGATCACCTAACTTGTCAACAAATAGAGGTGTCTCAATTCTGTGTTCAAAGGCACATAGAGGCATGTGCAGTGCGTGTTCAGTCACATAAGTTGATAGTGGTCTCTTTGTACCGCACTCCTGACAGTGATCCAGACCTGTTTTTGGAAAATTTGGAAGAGATACTACGATTTTTTCTCTCTGGGTGGTGTAAGTACAGGATTGTTCTTGGAGGTGACTTGAATGCTCATTTTGAGAAATCAAAAGACTTCTAGGGATTTCGTCAATTTGCTTTGTCAGTTTGATTTCTATTGTTGTAATTCAAAACCCACTCGTAACCTGGCATGCCTGGACAATGTTTTCTCCAACGCTTGTTTGGGTGATGTTAGATCTGACATACTCCCTTTCCTCTACTCAGATCATGATGCTGTCAAATTTGAACTGCGTGACATGGTGGAGACATTAGAACCAGGTGCAAAGGTGGATGCCTCAGTCAAAACTTTCAGGTGTATTTCGGCTGGTAATGTTGATCATTTCAAGAACTGTATATCCAGGATTGATTGGAATTTGGAATTGGGTCTGTCTGATGAGGATTATATGAGCTCCAGTCATAGTTTACCATCTTCTGCGGTTTTTTAAAGTTTTTCAGTTCTTTGATGTATCATTTTGACATTGCATGTCCTAAAAGGCATACAAGTACAAGACGAATTCCCAACACTCTAAGATCACAGAAAAGTAAGAACTCATGGTTCACTATGGAGCTTGCATCAATGCGTCTTAATTTAATGTCAGCCTATGATTCTTTCAAGGTCTTGGGTACGCATCAGGCTGGTTGTGATTATAGGGTCATGAGGGGGAGGTACAGAGAGGCAATTAAAATGGCAAAGCTGAATTATAACTGCAGAGTGATAGACAACTCATCTAATTAATGCAGAGCAGCCTGGTCAATCATTAACAAACTGAGGCCTGGAAAAAGTAAAAGGAACATAACTTCAATCCATGCATATCCTTTGCATAGTTTTTCGCAAATTGTGTGGGAGAAATAAGAAGAGGGATTAGGCAGACTGATGTCTCTTTTGATGGGCTTTTGGGTAGTTGCCCTGTCTCCACTGCTAGCTTCAATTGGAAGCTCATCACTCCTGAGGATGCAAGTAGAGTGATAAGGAATCTAAAATCATCAAGATCTGGGGCCTTTATGATTTCTCCAAATCTCTCATGAAGGAAATTGGTGAGTGGGTTGCTAAGCCGTTGTCGGTGTGCATTAATGCCTGCTTCAGAGAAGGAGATTCCCAGATTCCCTCAAGATTGCCCGAGTGTTTCCAATTTTCAAGAAGGGTAACAGAGAGGATCCAGCAGACTACCGGCCAATATCACTTATCCCTGTCTTGGCTGAAGTTTTTGAATGTATTATAGCTGGATCAGCTATATTAGCAAACATTTTTGAGAAATGTATCAAATCAATATGGCTTTAAATCAAACTGTAGTACCAATGATGCAATCCACAATGTCATTTCACAAATAACAGAAAAAATCTACTGTGAGGAGAAACCACTGGCAATTTTCCTGGACCTGAAAAAAGCATTTGATACTGTGTCACATGATATTCTGCTGGAGAGACTCTACAACTATGTAATCAGAAGAGTGGTATGAGATCTATTCAAAAGCTACTTATAAAACCGGACCCAGAGTGTCAGAGTCAATGGACAAAGAAGCAGCAAGCTCAAAGTTGAATATGGAGTACCGCAAGGTACTAATATCACCACCTTTGCAGATGACATGTTCTTTTGTTTTCAGGACCAACATGCCCAATAGCATGGAGTAAAGCTGAAACTGGATTACAGAAAATCTCACATTGGCTAAATAAGAATCTGCTCACTCCTAACTATGACAAGACCCACTTTCTTACTTTCTCAGCTACACAACATGGACAGCCCACAGAAAACCTTCTAACAGTCAACTTCTCCAACACCACGGCATTCACTATCCATAGAAAACCAACAATAAGATTCCTCGGCATTATATTGAATTCTTTTTTAAGCTGCAAGAAGTTAAGAAAAATAATATTCAAGTTCAAAATGCTGAGAACAATATTATAGACGAGAGGTGCATGAAGATGGTCTACTATTCCCTAGTTCAGTCTTTGCTTACCTTTGGAATTGTAGGATGGGGAGGAACAGACTACATTCACCTCGACCCCTTATAAAAGTGCAAAAACTAATAATTAAAATCATCAAGCAGAAGTCACCTCGTTATCCATCTGACCAGCTCTACAATGAGTTTGGTGTGATAGACGCAATACAACTTTACTCCCTAGAAATTTTGAAGACAATGAAGACAATTATTTGCAGACTGCACAAGAACCCAGAAAGCTTTCAAAACAGAAAACACTGTCATAACACAAGAAATAGAAGCCTACTTATCACGAACGTGGCTAGGAAGGCAACATACCAATGAAACTTCAACCACCTAGCACCAAAACTCCACAATTTACTTCCTGTACACATCAAGATAATAGAAAACTCATAAAATTTTAAATGCACTGTTAAAAACTGGATCACAACAACTGGAAGACATAATATAGTAAACATAGTCTCGAACAATATGTGAGCTCACTTACCCAATGTATTTGCACCCCCACTCTAGATTTAATTGTATTACTACTGCTCCTGCTCTAGAACATGGGTTTCCCATAGTTGAATAGGTTAATTTCCAAAATGCAATTAATTTATATTTGTAGTAAATTTTATCATATAATGTATTTTTGAATATTATGTAAATTTCATTGATTAGATTGTTTATTTGTATATTAATGGAAATAACATTTATTTGTAATTGTATTTGTAATACCAATACACGATATTATCACAGGGTGACGTGTTTATTATACAGCTGGTAACTTTAGATGTTAAATTATAGGTAGCCCCTTGACCGAAAATTTTGAAAACATAGGTCTGTAAAATGGATTAATTAATAATAATAATTATTAGCCCCCCTATTGAAATTTCTGCTCAGAAATCATCCCCAATATTCACACAACATATATCCCCAAAGTTTCATGCCGTTCTGTCAAGTAGTTTTTGAGTCTATAGGGAACAAACAAACTAACACACTAACAGACATTCATTTATATATATATATATATATAGATATATATATATAATATAAATATAGACAGGATACACACGACACGGATAGATTAAAACCACTTAAAAACTTACATTTAAACGGGAATTTTCGGGGAGCTGGGCCCCCTTTGTCAATCAACCAGTTCCTGTCTATATTTATATTATAAAACTTTAAAGTGTTTTCTGTTAAGTGCTATATATATATATATATATATATATATATATATAATATATATATATATATATATATATATATATAATATATATATATATAGTCCAAAAAGTAGGTAATGTTCCATACACTTGAATTCAGGTCCAATTTTCAGTCCAAACATTTGGAAACAGAAAAGTTCTAATTTAGATTGTTCACAAAACAAATTAAATAACAAAATAACACTCACTAATCACTTAAACCTGTAAAATAATTATTAACTTTGAAAATATTATGATATACTCTAATTTAGAATGATATACCATGTCATGTCAACAAGTCATATTATTTTGATCAAGTCGATTAAAATTTCTAGATAACATTTCTTGTGAGATAAGCTAATTGATTCAACAGCTGAACATAATTTTGTCTCTCTCGCACACAGGCATTACTCGCATCTTCTGTTATCGACAGATGACGAAATCTTCATCTGTTTTTCCAAGGATTAATAATATTATTATTATTATTATGTCCTTCAGCGAGTTTTCCCAGGGATGAAACCTAGAGCAATCGAATTTTTATATCATAAACCTACTCTGTTCCAAATTTCGTAAAAATCGTTAAAGCCGTTTTTGAGATCCGTTGGACATCAATAGCTATATAAATAACTAGTAGTTCTGTGAACAGTAAACCTCACGCAGTTTTGTCATTCACATGTATCTGATGTCACCTGTTCAAATTGATTCAGTTGAATCACACAATTCACAGTTGAATCATTATTCACTCTTAAAAACTGTTATTAATCTGTTTTCTCCAAGATCAGAAACTCACTTATGTTAATAAACTCAGTTGACGTTTGAATTTGTATCCCATATAATCCAGTTCCGTGATAATCTTTCCATCTGATGAAAATATTTCTCAACTATTTTAAAATTAATTTTTTTTCAATCAAGAATATTGTAATTCCTTTAGCATTATTTAGTTCATTTTTTATTTTATTTTCAATCACCTATTAAATTTGTTTTTCAAACGTGAGAATATTGATCCTGATGGGCACGCATCATAGAAAATATTGAAATCCTACCTTATAGAAATAGACATGGTCAGACATCTGTGTAATGCATGCAATGAAAAATCCACTTTTCGCCACACTGCACAGAAAGCAGATGTTTTCCAGTCCCTACGTAGATCTGAAAGACCTTGTTTGCAGACGACTCTCGTCTGACGTCAGAAAAGGGTTTCTTTTCTGGTCTAGGCCAGAAAGTTGTCTCTTTCCAGCCGCTCATGGAAGTAGTTAATAAGTCATCCGCTAGATCGGGCGAGTGTCCACTTTCATCATCAGCTGAAGTCGCCATGATTTCAGTTCCAGTTTCGAATCAAACTAATTCGCTTCACAACCAGTTTTATTCAATTATTTATTGTTGATCAGCGCATTCCAAATTTTCAAAAATGCTTGAAGATGACGACGCCTGTGATATTCCAAGTGAAATTTTAAAAGAATCTGAAATCCTGACTGCAAATCTTCTACCACTAAAATCAAGAGATAGGTACGATAACAAGTATTCTTTATTTATTTTGTCAGCAATACCTGTAGTGTGGCGAAAAATATCGTTCGCACCACGGGCAAAAATGTTTTTCCGGCTCTCAATCTTTTTTAGTCCTCGGCCTACGGCCTCGGACTTGAAACCCGATTTCGAGCCGGAAAAATCTCATTTTCTGCTCTAGGTGCGAAATATACTATTTCAGCTGATTGATTATAAATAATTCTATAGTCTGATTGAACCCATCTTGGAAGTAGATGATATTTAATATAGTGATATCAGAGTATGGAGGAATTCCTTTTCTTTTCTTGATAATATTATTATCTTTAAAATGCAAAATTTCAAAAGACCTTGTGTATACATCGACGCGCAGTTGAAAAAGGAATATTCCTGCCAAATCTCATCGAATTCTATCAACACGTTTGGCCGTAATCGCGTTACATACAGACAGACAGAAGCAAATCAAGTTGAAACATAGACCTCACTATGTTCGCTCAACCAGATATAAAAATAAAAATATACAGAAATTGCTCACTTGATATAATAGGATACTATAATAATTACTAAATATTTAAGTATTTATATTCACAGTACTAGACAATCAAATAGCGCAATCTCTGGTGGCAGAAGTTCCCCATATATAGAGTTCACATCTTCTCCATGAAAGCGCTAGCGTTCATATTTTTATATCTGGTGAGCGAACGTTGTGAGGTCTATGTTTCAATTTGATTTGCTTTTGTCTGTCTGTATGTAACGCGATTACGGCCAAACGTGTTGATAGAATTCGATGAGATTTGGCAGGAATATTCCTTTTTCAACTGCGCGTCGATGTATACACAAGGTCTTTTGAAATTTTGCATTTTCATGCTGCTCCTCCAAGGTCTATAAATTTAATACATGCACAGATAAGAAAGAATTCCTTCAACTTTGTGATACAGGTCATGACACAGTCCCGTGATGCATTGCAAAATCGCCATTTTATGGGGTTCTAGTTCACCAATTTACAAATTTATCAGCTGTTATCATTACAGATTGAACAACATGATGTGTTATTTTGTTATATTGTTCAAGGAATATTGCTTGGCTTTGAATTGTAAAATAAATTCTTCCCTCAGAATAATAATAATTATTTAGACTCCAACTAGGAACTGAATTGTTGATTTTTAGATTGGGAACTTCAAACTCTTTTTGAGGTTTGCCTTTTGTCCCAAGGCCTTATGAAAAATAACAAGTTACAAGAATAAGAACAATTTTTAATAATTAAAAAATGAATTATTAAACCATTTATTATTGGAATTTCATTATTAAAAAATTTAAAACCTGAATTTTCATATTATCTGAACCAGAATATTGTTTTTAAAAAGCATAATGCATGATTTGGTTATGAGCAGATTGGAATATTTCAAATTTACCGCCATAAAACCCCATAAAATGGCCGCTCCATAAGGAACACGAGTGTCATGACCTGTATTTATAGACTTTGCTGCTTCTAAATTTGGTTATGTACCCAGTTGAAGTGATAGTATTTGGGAGTGATGGGGTAGAAAAAAGTATAATATTTCACCTTGTATCATCTATCATGACGAGTAATTTCTTTGCAAATGTTTACAGATTTTTACAAAGTAAGTAAACCCAAAAATTAATTTCGATTGCGCATGTTTATCGATTTATCAAAAGAGCTATACTGTCATTGCTCAAAATCCGACAATTATTGTGACTTGAGCCATTAAAGCTGCGGTTGCACTGGAGTTGATAACACGAGTTACTAACATAATGTTATTAATTTGACTGAATCGTCAAAAAATTATCTTAACAGAAGTTAATAACTTGTGTTTTTACAGAAAATCCCTTGTTATTGAGGAAAATATTATTAGCATAATGTTAATGACTTTTGTTATAAACTTCAGCTAATAACAGTAAGTTAATGTTAAAAACTCTTGTTATTAACTCCGGTGTAAACCCAGCATTGATTCTCACATACTCACAATAATGTTTATCGAACATTTTCCAGCTCTCTGAATTCGGAGCCAAGTGGAAATATCACTTGGACATTGGACAGTATGAGGTTCTGCGCTTCCAATGATATTGGAGAGACAAATACTTCAACTGATAGAATAAAATTTAATGTTCAGCAAGGTCATTTGCAGACATATTATATACCGGAGAATAAAAAATCAAATAGGATCTTCCAACTCGGACGATTTTGGACCAAGGAGCTTAATCCCACAGGAGAAATGATGAAGTGAGTCAATCATCTATGCAGATAAAAGTTAACTGGTATCTTATCTTGAAATATTATTTGTCTAGTGTAACTGATTACAATGATACAGTTGATTTGGTTGTTCATTATATAAATCATCATGATCCATGGATAAGTAAAGACTATGACAAATCACTATAAAATATTCATTCAATTTTTATTTAATGTTAATAATAGCATTTTTAAGAAGCTTTTACACCAAAGTCTTTGGCAAAATTTATGATTCAATTATTGAGACATGTTAATGACAAATAATTATTTTGTATTTTTGCATTATGGGTGACATTTGTCAGTGATAAATTGTATCTCTCATCCTCATTGGTGGAAACTCTGTACAATATCCATCCAAATGATGCCATTTCTCTGACGTTTCGACGGCAGGAGATTAAAGTCAAGTACGAGTATATCAACATTAGTAGACAGTAGACTGTCTACTAAATTCAATTCAGCCAACTAGAAGCTCCAAAATAATCATACTACAATATCCGAAAGATTTATCTAATTCCAACAACATTGACTATGGTGAATATAACTTCAAACTCTTGAAATCAAATTATTTTGAGGACAAAATTTTATTTTTCACCCTGTAAATTTATTCAGAGTGGACAAATACCAATACTATTGCCAAGTGTTGTAGAATATTTCTAAAGCTTCAAAATGACATCTAGTTTAAGGCCTCTTTCACACAGCAGAACCCTGGCTCCTGAAGATCATATTACGGAAGATCATATTTCACATTTCGCAGCTCTCCTGTGCTTTCACATGGGGATCTTACAAATAAGCCGACGGATCTAACAATTACGCCGACGTTTGCTCAAAGTATGACTCATCACTTTTTCTCAAATTCTAACTTCCTTAAAAATATAGATAGAAGATTTCGGATTTGGATTCAGCGTTCCCAAATTCTTTAAAGCGTAAGTCCCATTTCCAAAAATACCCGAAAACAAGGGAGTTATAGCTGTTTTTAATATAGCTTTCCATTATCATAATTATCATTACATAGTAAACGTACAAAGATAATAATACTCCTGCCTCACGAAGAGACAGGCAAAGGTTTTAAGAAGTTTTCAAACACCTAAAAATATTAAACATAAACATTTTCAATTTTTAAAAGTACAAAAAAATTAAACTTTGTAAAGACGAATCCAAATATGAACTCATAAATCATCTCCACTCATCACCCAATAGAATACGAGGAAAAGAACAAGTAAACTTCACCGAATCTCAATTATCATTCAACAATCTAATTTAT
The DNA here is from genome assembly GCF_014356525.2 of Nilaparvata lugens. Classification (NCBI taxonomy): domain Eukaryota; kingdom Metazoa; phylum Arthropoda; class Insecta; order Hemiptera; family Delphacidae; genus Nilaparvata; species Nilaparvata lugens. Next base: position 21,584,297 of record NC_052507.1, read on the forward strand.
CAGGTTCAAATAGTTGAATATTAGTCCAGAATACCAGTAAATATTTCTTTGCAACAATCAGAAAAATCTATTATGAACATACAGTATAAACATTGTGGTGATCTGAATCGACCTATGGTAATAATAGGAAGAATGAAATATGTCATTCCATTCCAACTAAAACGAAACTGATGTCTGTGTTTGTATTAGAACTGCTGAGTGGATAATGCATACTGAGAAAGTCATGAATAGTCCAGACCAGCCTGGCGACTTTGATGCTTTTGACACCGGAATCTAGTTTTATTTTTATTAAAGAATGTAAACCATGTATCATAGTAAAAAGCATTTCTATACTTTGTATTATTATATGAGTATTGATTAACATAATCATGGCTTGTCGATTTTAGTCGCTGAGCTGAATCCTCAGTCGTAGAACTATGTACCAAGCGCGAGCTTTTGCTTTCTATGTCGTATACCGTCGACACAAACTTCGGCTTTTTTGTTGTTCGATTTTTTGCCATTCTTATGAATTCTGTTGAATCAAACATAATGATATTTAACAAGTTGCGCTGAACCTGGGGCCTATTTCACAAAGGTACAAGTATTGTTACCAACCATGGTTACGAACAAGTACTTGTAGTTACAAGTTTATAAGTACTCACGTTTCATAAAAATTTATGATCTACAAGTTTACAAGTTTACAAGTTTACAATTTTACAAGTCTACAAGTACTACAATAGTAAACATAACCTATTTTCATGATAATTTCCTTTTTTCATCCTTTTTAAAGGTTACTTGTATTTTTTAATAATTACTTTGAAAATATTTGAAAGCAATATAATGTTTTTTGCACAGTCTACTTCATTTATTGCTGAATTTGTAGCCCACACAGTATATATTATGTACTCTGTATATATATATAGTATATGTACTGTATATAATGTATACTATATATACTGTGTATATATACTATAGTACACATAACCTATGAGGTAACACATTAATAACTATTTTGGAAATTAATTAAATTCTATTTTCTGATGCATATATTTCCAAAATAATGAATTATAGAGGAATATAGGGCATTTTTAATTATTAGAAATATTTATCAAATATTTAAAATCATTCTAATGATCACTTGAAGTTACAGACTTGAAAATTATATCAATCTCTTCGTAAAGATGTGTGGGAAAAAATGATCTATGATGGCAATCTAAAAAATGTTTGTCATCATTGAAGAATCCAAGATAGCGGCAAAAAATCTGATTTCAAGAGTTTGAAGTTATATTCACCATAGTAAATGTCGATGGAATTAGATAAATCCTTCTGATATTGTAGTATGATCATTTTGGAGCTTCTAGTTGGCTGAATTGATCCGATATCCTCGACATTATTAGAACTACAGACGATTTCTTGAAAATCGACATATTTTTGCCGCCATCTTGTTTTTTTATGATGACATGAATTTTTGAGATTGTCATTATGGATAATCTCTTCTCACACATCATTACAAAGAGATTGATACCATTCCCAAGTCTGTACCTTCAAGGAGTCATGAGTTAAACGGTTTTCTAATTATTGTTGGGATTGGCATTTGGTGGAAAAAGCGTTTTTTCCGCTGCAAACAGTACTTTTCTCTCTTTTTCCGATGACGCTCCAGCCGTGGAATATGGACTTACAGCCTCCAACCAGATGTCATTTTAAAGCTTTGGAAATATTCTGAAACACTGTACCAATAACATTATTGTATTTCCACTGCGAATACATTTACAGGATAGGAAGTAAAATATCGTCCCCGAAGAATGTGAGTTTCAAGTTCTTCGAAGTTGAATAAATCATGAAGAGAGTGGTCAAAATAAGACGTTTCTCTCGGACATAATGGTTTGGTTAATTCTTAAAACTTTGGTGATGTAACCAATCCGATATCTCTTACAATAACTGGATAGCAAGCGATATAAAGAATTCTGTTAATAATGATCGCCATCTTGAATTTTTCAATGATGTCGAATATTTTTATTGTTTCCATCATCAATATTCTTATTCGGCTTGTTGTAACGAAGAGATTGAGACCATTTGCAAGTCTCTATCTTGGAGTAGTCATGAAAAAATCGATTTCATAGTTCTAGCTTGTTACCTCATGCGTATGGAAATCGCACCAGAAATCATGCAGGGTTTTCTTTGGAGGGAGCAGGAGAGCTCATTTTTCGACGTTCAGCGCATTAAGATATATCGTTCCAAAAAAGGGCTCTAAATTTCATAGATTTGAAATTTCTCTGTATCTCTTGCACAAAAAAAGTTATAATGGAATGAAATTTAAAAAAAAAGAAAAAACCTTTTTCTAGGCTTTTGAAGGTTATAACTAGAAAAATATGCGTTTTAGAGGAAAATTCTATGAAACATGAATTGTGGAGGAAGATTTTCAAAATATTTACGTCTCGATAAACGGTTGTATATATTGAACGGTTATTGAAATGCAAGCGATATAGCAAAACCCTGAAAATTTTGGCGGCCATCTTGTTTCCGAGGTGTTTGCCTGTGATTTCGACTTATCATCATCACGATCCTTATCATGCTAGACTTGACGAAGAAATTGAGACATCTTCCACGTCTGTTACTCAAAAATGACCACGGAATGACATTTGCGCCCGGACTAAAAGTTCAAATTTTTCACATCTTGAGTGAGTTTGATGAATTTCGTTTTAGGCTTCTTATCCATCAATTTATATATTCTGTATTCCATTATTTAATTGATTTATTCATCAATCCATTTGGTATTTTCAGGTGTTATGCATTCAAATGGGATGAACACAAGCCAAGGTACACTCCTAGAGTTGCTGAGTACATTGACCAACAGCTTTATTCCCTGACTCGAGATGAATTTGATGAGCTATTCACTATCAATGATATTAAAGTTTGGCTTTGCACCAACAAAGAAGTGAGATGGAAATCCTACTTACATATTATTATTTACCTACTAGTTAACTTCGGGATGGAGAACTCACTCATGAACTATACCGTACTGATTTTGAAATCTGCAACTTGTAATCATCTCTTGACTATTCTATTACGCGAGCAATTTCTGTATGCTTGTATGTTTGTGGATATTATATAGTGTATATGTCAGACGGACCTGGAAAACGCCTCTTAAGCTGGGTTACACCAAAGTTATTAAAAAATGTTAATAACTTAATCCTTAGAGATTCTATTAGATTAAACGGAGCTTGACAAACACACATGTTCATCATATGTATGATAAGTTATGTTCAATCTTATAGAAAAGTATAAGGTATAAGGTTTAAGTTATAAACATTTTATTATTAAATTTGGTGTAAACGCAGCTTAAAGCTTTTATCAAAATTTCCCTCGTGTTTAATGCTTCAAGTCCTAGACTCAAAATAGGTCTAGGACTTAATAGATCTTGGAGTTTAGAATTAGTAGATGAACCCGTGACTCAGAAAGACGAATGACGATTTAGATCCGAGTGCTCGTTTTAGTCCTGGAATCTGTGAGTCTAGAATTATAGATCCCGAACTCGGAAACCGGACTTAAGAGAGCAAGTTCATGTTTCAGTTTCAGAGGATAAATGTAACTTTGAATGTAAATATCAAAAGCATAATATTCTCAGTTTCTTATGTATTAGAGAAGCCAGGTGGGAACACCTGACATGTGGCTCAAATTAACTGTCCATTCTGTGATTATAATCTCCATTCTCTGTAAAATTCAATGTCTATAAAACCTTGGTAGAAACTTGGATCCTATAGACCTTGGTAAAACCTAGTAACTTCCAATGCCATCTAGCGTAAAAATGCTAATCTATCAAGCTTTCCTCTACTCATGATTCCGTAACCAGTGGTTTTTTAGTCCAGTCAATATAGGCATGAAAAAGGGGGTGTGCTTCCAAATATATTGTAGTTCAGATTATAAGATGTCAAATGGAATCAAATCATTCAGAGCTCACTATCTTTAATGAGTAACGAGTTATAATTTTTAAAAAATGGGTCAGATTTTGAGTAAAAATAGAATTTGATCAAATCCAGATTTTAATCAACAATATCTTCCGATTTTCACCATAGAAAAGTATAATTTGAAATCCCTATGTGCGTAATGCTGTGCTCTACAACCTGAGACCAGGTAGAGTTATCCCAGGTAGATGTTATAGATTTCCAGGTAAGCCCTGCCCTACAATGCTTTTTGTATTTCGAAAAACACCTCATTTTTAGCTTTTACCATCATCATTAATTTGTCGCCACATTGAGATCTCGAACAATGATATAAGTTCCTAAGATAATGTTCTTTCAAAATTACTCGTTTGATGCACTTAATTTCAGTATGTAAGGCTACCTCAAGGATCTAAATTTCAAACAGTTATAACTCTTCACACAATTATCGGAACTCCTCGTACTACAGCTTACTCTTCTCAACTCGTCAAGGCGATCTAAAACATACCATAAGTCAAATTCGTTGGCGGAATAGGAAATTTATTGTTGAGTGTACTTCAACCCTTATTTTAGTAAAATAAAATGGAATTCATTTGTCTTCTCTTCTCTTAAGTGGGAAATCTAAGAATAAAGCCGGAAGCTGCCTATTCTGAACTCAAAGAAATAAGAGTAGGAGTACCTCAAGGAAGTGTTCTTGTGCCAATCCTGTACTACTTCATACCAGCGATCTACCTGAGTTGGAAAATAATACAGTGGCAACATTTTTTGCTGATGAGACAGCTATACTGTCAGACTATACTAACAATCTAGTTGCTAGAAGTAGTAGACCTGTTGAGAACTACCTATCTTATTTATTCAACCCTTCATAATGTTAGTGAAAATTGCCTTCTTTTAGACTAGATTGCAATTTATTAAGATTAATTTTAGGCAGTTCTCCATCCAGTGGAACAATTATTCTCCTCAATCTATTATAAATTAACTAAAACTGATATTTCATCCAGCATTGTACATTTTCCAGGATGAATTTTTGAAAGTATACACAGTATATGAGAGTACAACACTTCCATTTGCTGTGAGATACACTGATGGCATAAAAGTGGAAATGCAAAATAGAGGAGAAGGTGCTGCTGATAAAAAAGCACTTGTAATACACGAGACTGTTTACTTGGATACAATGTCCTCTCTCGTTTACAAATATGGTGAGTGCTTTCATTCTTGCATTCCTACTCCTTGGCAAGTGTCACTGCAAAAAGGAATCCCCTACTTGGTATCATCAATGTTTCTACAAAACTTACAAAAATCACTTGGGAGTATGTAAAAATTAGAACATGGGAAGTCTCGGCTAAGAGGGTTTAGGGAAAATCAGCCAATTAGCTAGGTTTGTCCGTTCTTTTCAAGTGGATAAGAACTCTAAGGGCCGGTTTCCGAGCTCGGGATTTAGCAAAGAACTAGACTTTGAACAGCTGGAGTCACAAAATTGGCTTTCCGAAACGGGGCGTAGTCGCAGTCCATGTTTAAATTAAATTTCGAAAACAAGAGAATTGAACACAAAGTAAAATAAAGAGAAAATAGTGTAAAGTTTAAGCTATTTTGAATCATTAGGAATGTTTCATTTATCATGGAAAAACGTTTCCAATTATAGAAATGGGAAAATTTAGATTATCATAAAAACTGCGACTGCGCCTTGTTTCGGAAAACCAATTTTCTGACTCCAGCTGTTTAAAGTTAGGTCTAGAACTTACCCTAATCCCAAGCTCGGAAACCGGTCCTAAAGGTTTAGATATGAATGTTCAAATGTATTTCAGCCTACATGCCACATCCTCCATAGTTCCAATTTAAAATTAAGAAAACAAAACTACACTGATAATTCAAGGACGCAGTCTGCGTCCAAATCCCCGGCTGACTGGCCTAATCAGAAACAGTCGAAGCAGTATTGTCACATTTAATAATATATTCAGTCATATGTGCTTTGCATGAGACACAGTCATTTCCACACTATCTAGGAACTATCTAACATTATGATATTTAGTCGGCTGGAAGTGAAGTCAGAGGTTATTGTAGAATAAAAAACATAATAACACAAGTAACAACTTATTCAGAATATAGTTTTTCATGTTTCTCAATGTTTGTCTCTTGTTTTTCCAGATGCTACAAATCCTTTGAAGGAGTATGTCGTTGAATCAGCTTGGTAAGAAAGATATTTGCTATAAGAATTAGGATAAAAATGGTTAATAAAAAAATTGATTGAAGACAACAAAATCTCTCTATATATTGTGATGAATTTTTCAAATAGATCTCATGAGAAGAGAGAAAAATTGTGATTACCTTTTAAAATGAAAGAATTTGCTAAAGGAATAGTTAGCGACCGAGCGATAAAGCTTACTTATCAATAACTGTATATTAAGATAAGAGTACCGTTCTGTACCGAATATTTTTCTAGGAAAATTATTCAATAAAATTATAATTATTTTGCGAATAAAGCACAAATTATTTATGAATCGCTCACCGATTTTGAGGTTACACTTGTTTACTATCGATCAGATGTTTTTAAAAACAGTTCGAACGCAGCTGACTGATTCAAAGCATTGTCAAATATCATACCGGTTCTCATGCAAGGTAAAATATCATTCCTAAAAATTATAAAACTATCAATAAAGGATCAAGAATTTCAAAATAAAAAATAAAATGTATGTATTATTGTTGAAATTATTTATTATTTAAGAAATTGTATTATGTGTCAGGTCTTATTGTAACTAAATAGGTCATAGCATGAAATTCTATTATTGATAAAACGGCAGAAATTAATTATAATAATCTCAAACCTAATAAAAATTGTACAAGAATATTAATTTATTAATAATTTAATTCAACTGAACCACATGGTAATTAAATCTCTTTGGTAGGTCTAAACCAATCACAGTGCATAGAAATAGCACCAAGACGGTGATCGTTTGAAAACAACACACGTTAATCTATTATCAGACAACAACCCTGCCTTATCAGTTACACTAGCACATGTACATTGTATGAGAGGAACTATGTCTATAAGATTAAGCAGTTTTAAGAATTACCTAAATTAATTATTATTGTAATTAAAGGAATTGTATTCTACTGCCTGCCACTGACGTCATGTTTACGTCACAAGCGTTCTACCAATGGCAAATTTTTATGCAAATTATTACATCGAGATTCTGAGAAGCAAGGTCTAGCCTAAAAGCTTAGAGAAAAGAGCAGCACTTCCCTTTTGAAATCCTTACCGTGTAGATCTCTTTTTATAGTTACCAAAGACCTATTTGTAAAATTTCTTGTTCGATTTTTAAATGTTCTATTTGTGAGCCGATATTTTAGGCCAATCTATTTGTTATTTATAAATTTCTGTTTTCATCAATCGATAAATTTAAAAGCTTAAAGTAAACTATCCCTTAATTAATTCGGTGAAGGAGATATTTAAATTAAAATTCCCCACGTGCTGAAACCGAAGCCTGGATTGCCGCCGATCAAACGATTTTTTGATCTAAAGAAGAAAACCACGACGACCAAGGAATTTCACGTGAGTTATAAGTCATAAGGGGCCCCAATCTACGCTTCGAGAATATTTCAGTGCAGAAAAACATAAATTTTTCTTCGTTAAATTATTGGCCACGCCGACAAGCGCTTTTAGTTATTAAGAGCCTAAAATTTATTCATATTTAATTTCTAAGAATTTGTAGTTGATTAACTATCCTCCGCTGCCTGAACCACGACCCCGAGCAATTTTAAAATATTTTATAATTCATTTTTTCACTATTTTTTCAAAATTGTTCAATTTTATCAATTGTAAAATTCTGTTGAATCACGCATGGTATCATGCAGGCACAAGAAAATTTTTAACTATTCTATTAATGCTGAATTATTATCAACCTGTAAATCAAATTCTGAATCTGCACTGTATGATTGCATATTTTATTGTAATATATTTCAGTTTTGTTAATTCGCTTTCTGAGTTCGATTATTTCTTAAGCCTGTCAATTATTGTGTCTGATACGTTCTATATCATCAAGAACCGATCGAATACGATCATTAGAATAATTGAATTAAGCTGGATATTGGAACAGGTCTAAGTGGATGTAGCGAGTGGGGTCAGATCAAGATATTTATTCTTTGTCCTTACCTGCTCATATATCAGCTTTTATCTGTTACCTACCTCGACTTAGGAGCGAACACATCAATTGTACAGCAGTGGCAGCCATAGATCATATAAATTCCTACAATAGAGCTTAAAACCCGACAAGACTCTGTTCTCGAAGTATATTCTGAACGATATTTGGTTCAAATACCGTATTTTAATCCTTCAGAACTTATTAGAGACGCAGTCCCGTAAATTATCTACATCGGGATTTTTGCTCGACCTGTATGATTTTGTATGCTCATTCTTCACAGGTAATAATTTTAAGGTATCCGTATTCAGTGTTTAGCGTCCGCTACACTACTTATAAAAATTTCATCACAATACAATTTGTCATTAGAAGAATCAAGGGTGAGCGAGCGTTTAGGCCTCCCGCGATTCCGACAATTGTATTGAGTCTTGTAGTGAGTCAATCAGTCTGGTGTTCACTCAGCGTCCTCACACGCCATTGCAAAATTTATAGCCACTACACCACTGACTCAGTGCAAGATTCACCCTACATGTGTGAAGCCGTTAAAAAACGCACCACATGATTTGCCGGCCCAACGTGAGGCATTTAAATACAGCATTACATCACCCTAAGTGTGTTGTCCTATCCTTGGAGGTGAGAGTGACTCCCCCAGGAAGAGCACCACATGATTTGGCGCCCAACGTGGGGCATTGAAGAGGCGGATAATCGACTGCGAGGATTATTTAGTTGCTCAGTATACTATAGCGCTGACAACGGGAAAATTTGTGAAAAATTCATGGTTGTGAATTTCTTCGAATTTAGTATTAACTGTTCACTGTTATATAAAATAACAAGTCGTACCATACCCAATTTTGAACAGAAAAGAAATTTATCGATTGATGAATTTTTAGAGAAAGAATCGAACTCAGAATTTTATTATCGTGTTATTCGAAAATTGGTCGTACTATAAGTCATAGGTATAAGAGATATCATAAGAAAGGTCATATTATTTGAAGAATATTAGGTCTATATTGAAACAATTTATAAAAATTTACAGAAAAGAGGATTGAAGTTATTACATTTTTAAAAGTTTTTAAAACATAAAGAGGGAAGTAAAATTAAATCACGGATATATTGCGGAATAATTCAAGCAGAACATTGCTGCTTTTATATAAAATTTTGCAAAGAATACTAGCCCTATATATAATTGCGGCAAGAAATTATAAGAGTAAAATATTTATAATAGTAATAATAATAAATTATCAGAGACGTACCTTGTCATCGCATTATCCATTGTGCATCCTTTATGTTATTGTCACTTTATGTTAACGATATTGCTAATTTGATACATTTCATCACTGAACACATGTTATTGAATCAAACTTTTGTATTTTCCCATTTGAACGAATTTTTTCACTATCTCAATTTTTGATCATCATTCACTTATAATCGTTTCACATAACCTCACATGTTTGCGATCGTTTCACTGCACTCGCATCATTGTATCATCCGATAAATTATGGAAGAACCACACCGCATCCTGGAGGCCACATCAGCGATTTCAGAGAAGGAGGATGTCGCGCGGGTTAAACGCCCATGCATTGCCGTTCCAGAGGTCCGGACGCCCGCATCTCATGTCATAGAACCATTGCCGCCATCCGAAGACCACACACCCACCCCTTCCGTGTTACAGATGAGTCTCATCCTGGAAGCATTGAACGATATGATCAAAGAAAGGAAACAACTGAACGAAGCAATAAACAATATAAATAAAAAATACGACCAAACGAAGGAAGAATTAAAAGAAGACAATAAACAGTGGAGGAAAACAAGTGAACAAGGTTTTGAGAAACTGGAGCAACAGTTGGAGGAAGCAGCGGAAAGAAGCAGGATGTTAGGACGGCAAATCAAGGAGAAAAGTCAGACAATTAGAATCAATATTGGACCAATGATCGGCCCATGCATGCGAAGACAGACACACTCGGGGAGAAAGTCAAACAAGCAAGTAAACATGATACATGTATGGAGGACCAACCTACCAAAAAT